>NC_089198.1:34819719-35064719 GCF_963930695.1 Labrus bergylta | reverse complement strand
CATGAAAAGATTTAGGCTTCAAAAAAGTTGAACATTTTCATCAAGTATTTCGGCTTCAAAAAAGTCGAAGTATTTCATGAAAAGATTTCGGCTTCAAAAAAGTTGAACATTTTCATGAAAAGATTTTGGCTTCAAAAAAGTTGAAAATTTTCATGAACTATTTCGGCATCAAAAAAGTTGAAAACTTTCATGAAGTATTTCTGCTTTAAAAATGTCAAAGTGACCCGGTTGAGTTTTTATTTTCTATATCTTTGCAATAAATTCATCTCATCATTCAGTATTCAAGGTATTCCTCAATTAACTTGTTTTTGATCATCATACATCCTTATTTTAGTTTTTCCTTTCTTACTTTTTGAATAAAAAACATTTTTGTATCATTACCCTTCTAATGCACAACATGGGTCAAAAATGAATCCACTTTCTATGTTATTTCATGTATGGCTGAGTGTTTCTATGATATATCTTTGAAATAAATACATTTTATCATTTACTTTTCCAAGTATGCAGTAAATATCTTGTTTTTGTTAAGCACAAATCATCATTTGTATTTTTCCTTTCTTACTTTATGAACGAGCACAGCTTTTGTATTTCTACATCAAGTTTACACACATGGGTCAGAAACGACCCACAGGCATTTACTATAGCATTTGCTGTGAAACGTGGTTGTTTCAGACATTTCACAGCTCAGCACAGCTCCCTTGGAACATCTAATACATGTAAGTATTGTTTTTAAATTGTTCTAACATCACTTTAGAAAATATTTGATGACAATTGTGAAAGATAACTGTACATAACATTTGATTAGGTTTAGGTTACCTTGAGAGTGAGTACATTACTTGTCAGAAAGTTACAAGTAATTACTATTAGCTAGCTAGCTGTTGACACTTCTATTTTAGTTAGCTAATTCTATTGTAGTTAGCTAACTATTATGTAGATTGCTAGGCTACTTAGCAAAGTACTTAGCTAAGCTACTTAGCCAAGTCACCAAAATAAAACTGTATGTATGTGTATGTATATTGATGTGCATCTGAAAATTGTATTGTGCTTTTGATTTTCTTTATCCAGAGTATGGCTGGTCCCAGATTTACTACTGAGATGGTTGTAGCGATGCTGCAGGAAGAACCAGATGAGGAGGCAATTTGTCTTGATTCAGAGTCTGAAATTTCTGATGATGATGACCCAGAATATTTGCCAGAGGGTCAAGCTGGAGTTGTGGGTGTGTCTGGGAATCCATGAAGAAGACTCCTCTGATGATACAGAAGACTCATCTGATGAGTCCTCTGAAGAGGAAACTCAGACCCAGTCCAATAGATTGAGTAAAAACGGATCTTACTGGAATGAGAATCCCCCCATTCATGGCAGAACAAGAAGCCATAACATTCTGAGGAGCTGCCCAGGACCTACACCTGGATCACCAGCTGTTTCACCAAAAGATGCCTGGGATATGTTCATGAGTGACAACATCATTGAGGAGGTTCTAATATGTACCAACTTAGAGGGACAAAGAACAGCCACAGCAAAAGGGAAAGAGTGGAGAAGCATTGATAAAGAAGAATTGATGGCCTTCATCAATTCTTGCAGGGGGGGAGAAGAGCTGGGATGTGGCCTTGCGGGAGCTGTTTGTGGATCCGCTGCAAAATCCAATTTACAAGGCCACCATGGGGCTTAGGAGATATGAAGATATCCGCCGCGTCATACGGTTTGACGACAAGAGGACCAGGGCGCTGCGACT
This sequence comes from Labrus bergylta, assembly GCF_963930695.1. Classification (NCBI taxonomy): domain Eukaryota; kingdom Metazoa; phylum Chordata; class Actinopteri; order Labriformes; family Labridae; genus Labrus; species Labrus bergylta. Next base: position 35,062,987 of record NC_089198.1, on the reverse strand, counting down.
GGAAACAGACCACATGGCGGCATTTAGGTATGTGTGGGACTGTTTCCTGGACAACTGCAGAAGAAAGTTCATCCCCAGTGACTGTGTCACCATAGATGAGCAGCTTGTGCCATTCCGAGGCAGGTGCAAGTTACGGCAACACATGCCCAGCAAGCCTGCAAAATATGGGATAAAAATCTTCTGGATGTGCGACGCAAGGGTACCTTATGCAATACATGGAATTGTCTATACCGGGAGACAGCCAGGAGAGGAGGTTCAGAGGAACCTTGGAGAGAATGTCGTCCAGCAATTGTGCAGTGGAATCAGACAGACAGGTGAATGTAAAGTACAATAGAGAAACTAATGTATTAAGTTTTAGCACAATACCTACATACTTTTTCCCAATCTTTAATAATGTGTATTTTATTTTTTTATTTGATTTCTCTGTAAGCAAAATAGTAAAACAGAATAAAATGCAATGCAATGCAACAGATTATGGCGTTAGAGTTTAAAGAATTCCATGTTGAGTAAATTTACAATCTTTTCCCCCTCTCATAGGTCGCAACATCACAATTAGCAACTTCTTCACCAGTGTCCCGCTGGCTGAGAAGCTCCTCGAGAAGAACCTGACCATTGTTGGGACTCTTTGCCAGAACAAATCGGACATACCACCTATCATGAAGCCATCCAAATCACGGGAGATTCATAGCTCAGAATTCGGATTCAATGGCAACATGACCATGGTGAGCTATGTGCAGAAGAAGGGAAAAGCTGTTGTCCTCCTGAGCACTATGCATGATGACAAAGCAGTGGATGACAGCAGTCAGAAGAAGAAACAATGGGAAGATGTGGGTTTAAAAAACAAAACACAGCCACCACCCAGCCACAAGAGGACATCAGACAGGAGGGCCAAAGGAAGAGGAAGAGGTGCACGATCTGCCCAGTTACCAAAGACAGAAAAGTCAGCAGCTAGTGTTCCCAGTGCACCAGGCCTGTGTGCAAGGAGCACAAACTCTTAGTGATCATTTGTGAGGCATGTCAAAATTGAGATGGCAATTTGTGCTCTAGTGATGTGTTCAGTTGTATTTCATTTTGTTTGGTCACATTCACCAGTTTACAGTTGTTAAATTACAGATACAGTTCAGTTCAACAGCCGTGTTATCTGTTATCAGAGGTATGTGTATGTGTGACAAAATGACAAATAAACATGTTGCAAATATGAAATACATAAGTGTTTGGCTCCACTCACTGCTAAAGTAATTACTTGAAACAAATTATTATTATAGTATTAATTCATTTAATTTTAAATCACACTTGGATGTATGGGTCATTTTTGACCCATGTGTGTAAACTTGATGTAGTAATAAAAAAACTATTTTTGTTCCATTTTTATGAAAGTAAAAATGGAAATAGTGATTGGTGGTAATCAAAAACAAGATATTTAAAGAATCCTTGGAATATTCAATCATAAAATAAATTGATTTCAAAAGGTAGAACAAAGAAAAACTCAGCCAGCATGAAGAAAGTCGAAGATTTTCATGAAAATTTTCAACTTTTTTGAAGCCGAAATACTTCATGAAAATCTTTGACTTTTTTGAAGCCGAAATCTTTTCATGAAAGTTTTCAACTTTTTTCAAGCCGAAATCTTTTCTTGAAAATTTTGAACTTTTTTGAAGCAGAAATCTTTTCATCAAAATTTTCAAATATTTTGAAGCCGAAATACTTCATGAAAGTTTTCAACCTGTTTGAAGCCGAAATACTTCATGAAAATTTTTACCTTTTTTAAAGCCAAAATCCTGTCATGAAAATTTTCAACTTTGTTGAAGCCGAAATCTTTTCATGAAAATCTTCAACTTTTTTGAAGCCGAAATCTTTTCATAAAAATTTTCAACCTTTTTGAAGCAGAAATCTTTTCATGAAAATTTTCAACTTTTTTGAAGCAGAAATCTTTTCATAAAAATTTTCAACTTTCCGAAGCAGAAATATTTTCATGAAAATTTTCAACTTTTTTGAAGCCGAAATACTTCATGAAAATGTTCAACTTTTTTGAAGCCGCAATCTTTTCATGAAAATTTTCAACTTTTTTGAATTTGAAATACTTCATGAAAATGTTCAACTTCTTTGAAGCAGAAATCTTTTCATGTAAATTTTAAACTTTTTTGAAGCCGAAATACTTCATGAAAATTTTCAAATTTTTTGAAGCCAAAATCTTTTCATGAAAGTTTTCAACTTTGTTAAAGCCGAAATGTTTTCATGAAAATTTTGAACTCTTTTGAAGCAGAAATCTTTTCATCAAAATTTTCAAATTTTTTGAAGCCAAAATCCTGTCATGAAAATTTTCAACTTTGTTGAAGCAGAAATCTTTTCATGAAAATCTTCAATTTTTTTGAAGCCGAAATCTTTTCATAAAAATTTTCAACTTTTTTGAAGCAGAAATCTTTTCATAAAAATTTTCAACGTTCTGAAGCAGAAATACTTCAGGAAAATTTTCAACTTTTTAAAAAGCCTGAAATTTTCAACTTTTTTGAAACCGAAATACTTCATGAAAATTTTCAACTTTTTTGAAGCAGAAATCTTTTCATGAAAATCTTCACCTTTTTTGAAGCCGAAATCTTTTCATGAAAATTTTCAACTTTTTTGAAGCCAAAATACTTCATGAAAATGTTCAACTTTTTTGAAGCCGAAATCTTTTCATGAAAATTTTCAACTTTTTTGAATCTGAAATACTTCATGAAAATGTTTAACTTTTTTGAAGCCGAAATCTTTTCATGAAAATTTTTAACTTTTTTGAAGCCGAAATCTTTTCATGAAAATTTTCAACTTTTTTGAATCTGAAATACTTCATGAAAATGTTCAACTTTTTTGAAGCCGAAATCTTTTCATGAAAATTTTTAACTTTTTTGAAGCCGAAATCTTTTCATGAAAATTTTCAACTTTTTTGAAGCAGAAATCTTTTCATGAAAATTATCAACTTTTTTGAAAATGAAACCTTTTCATGAAAATTTTCAACTTTTTTGAAGCCGAAATCTTTTCATGTAAAACTTCAACTTTTTTGAAGCCAAAATACTTTATGAAAATTTTTAACTTTTTTAAAGCCAAAATCCTGTCATAAAAATGTTCAACTTTTTTGAAGCAGAAATCGTTTCATGAAGATCTTCAACTTTTTTGAAGCAGAAATCTTTTCATGAAAATTTTCAACTTTTTTGAAGCAGAAATCTTTTCATGAAAATTTTCAACTTTTTTGAAGCCGAAATCTTTTCAGGAGAATGTTCAACTTTTTTGAAGCAGAAATCTTTTCATGAAAATTTGTAACTTTTTTGAAGCCGAAATCTTTTCATGAAAATCTTCACCTTTTTTGAAGCCGAAATCTTTTCATGAAAATTTTCAACTTTTTTGAAGCCAAAATACTTCATGAAAATGTTCAACTTTTTTGAAGCCGAAATCTTTTCATGAAAATTTTCAACTTTTTTGAAGCAGAAATCTTTTCATGAAAATTATCAACTTTTTTGAAAATGAAACCTTTTCATGAAAATGTTCAGCTTTTTTGAAGCCAAAATACTTTATGAAAATTTTTAACTTTTTTAACGACAAAATCCTGTCATAAAAATGTTCAATTTTTTTGAAGCAGAAATCGTTTCATGAAGATCTTCAACTTTTTTGAAGCAGAAAACTTTTCATTTCAATTTTCAACCTTTTTGAAGCCGAAATACTTCATGAAAATCTTCAACTTTTTTGAAGCCGAACTCTTTTCATGAAAAATTTCAAATTTGTTGAAGCTGAAATCTTTTCATGGAAATTTTCAACTTTTTTGAAGCCAAAATCTTTTCATGAAAATTTTCAACTTTTTTGAAGCAGAAATCTTTTCATGAAAATTATCAACTTTTTTGAAAATGAAACCTTTTCATGAAAATTTTCAACTTTTTTGAAGCCGAAATCTTTTCATGTAAAATTTTCAACTTTTTTGAAGCCAAAATACTTTATGAAAATTTTCAACTTTTTTGAAGCCAAAATACTTCAGGAAAATTTTTAACTTTTTAAAAAGCTTGAAATTTTCAACTTTTTTGAAACAGAAATCTTTTCATGTAAATTTTACACTTTTTTGAAGCAGAAAACTTTTCATTTCAATTTTCAACTTTTTTGAAGCCGAAATACTTCATGAAAATCTTCAACTTTTTTGAAGCCGAACTCTTTTCATGAAAAATTTCAAATTTGTTGAAGCTGAAATCTTTTCATGGAAATTTTCAACTTTTTTGAAGCCGAAATCTTTTCGTGAAAATTTTCAACTTTTTTGAATCTGAAATACTTCATGAAAATGTTCAACTTTTTTGAAGCCGAAATCTTTTCATGAGAATGTTCTACTTTTTTGAAGCAGAAATCTTTTCATGAAAATTTGTAACTTTTTTGAAGCCGAAATCTTTTCATGAAAATTTTCAACTTTTTTGAAGCAGAAATCTTTTCATAAAAATTTTCAACTTTCCGAAGCAGAAATATTTTCATGAAAATTTTCAACTTTTTTGAAGCCGAAATACTTCATGAAAATGTTCAACTTTTTTGAAGCCGCAATCTTTTCATGAAAATTTTCAACTTTTTTGAATTTGAAATACTTCATGAAAATGTTCAACTTCTTTGAAGCAGAAATCTTTTCATGTAAATTTTAAACTTTTTTGAAGCCGAAATACTTCATGAAAATTTTTAAATTTTTTGAAGCCAAAATCTTTTCATGAAAGTTTTCAACTTTGTTAAAGCTGAAATGTTTTCATGAAAATTTTGAACTTTTTTGAAGCAGAAATCTTTTCATCAAAATTTTCAAATTTTTTGAAGCCAAAATCCTGTCATGAAAATTTTCAACTTTGTTGAAGCAGAAATCTTTTCATGAAAATCTTCAATTTTTTTGAAGCCGAAATCTTTTCATAAAAATTTTCAACTTTTTTGAAGCAGAAATCTTTTCATAAAAATTTTAAACGTTCTGAAGCAGAAATACTTCAGGAAAATTTTCAACTTTTTAAAAAGCCTGAAATTTTCAACTTTTTTGAAACCGAAATACTTCATGAAAATTTTCAACTTTTTTGAAGCAGAAATCTTTTCATGAAAATCTTCACCTTTTTTGAAGCCGAAATCTTTTCATGAAAATTTTCAACTTTTTTGAAGCCAAAATACTTCATGAAAATGTTCAACTTTTTTGAAGCCGAAATCTTTTCATGAAAATTTTCAACTTTTTTGAATCTGAAATACTTCATGAAAATGTTTAACTTTTTTGAAGCCGAAATCTTTTCATGAAAATTTTTAACTTTTTTGAAGCCGAAATCTTTTCATGAAAATTTTCAACTTTTTTGAATCTGAAATACTTCATGAAAATGTTTAACTTTTTTGAAGCCGAAATCTTTTCATGAAAATTTTTAACTTTTTTGAAGCCGAAATCTTTTCATGAAAATTTTCAACTTTTTTGAAGCAGAAATCTTTTCATGAAAATTATCAACTTTTTTGAAAATGAAACCTTTTCATGAAAATTTTCAACTTTTTTGAAGCCGAAATCTTTTCATGTAAAACTTCAACTTTTTTGAAGCCAAAATACTTTATGAAAATTTTTAACTTTTTTAAAGCCAAAATCCTGTCATAAAAATGTTCAACTTTTTTGAAGCAGAAATCGTTTCATGAAGATCTTCAACTTTTTTGAAGCAGAAATCTTTTCATGAAAATTTTCAACTTTTTTGAAGCAGAAATCTTTTCATGAAAATTTTCAACTTTTTTGAAGCCGAAATCTTTTCAGGAGAATGTTCAACTTTTTTGAAGCAGAAATCTTTTCATGAAAATTTGTAACTTTTTTGAAGCCGAAATCTTTTCATGAAAATCTTCACCTTTTTTGAAGCCGAAATCTTTTCATGAAAATTTTCAACTTTTTTGAATTTGAAATACTTCATGAAAATGTTCAACTTCTTTGAAGCAGAAATCTTTTCATGTAAATTTTAAACTTTTTTGAAGCCGAAATACTTCATGAAAATTTTTAAATTTTTTGAAGCCAAAATCTTTTCATGAAAGTTTTCAACTTTGTTAAAGCCGAAATGTTTTCATGAAAATTTTGAACTTTTTTGAAGCAGAAATCTTTTCATCAAAATTTTCAAATTTTTTGAAGCCAAAATCCTGTCATGAAAATTTTCAACTTTGTTGAAGCAGAAATCTTTTCATGAAAATCTTCAATTTTTTTGAAGCCGAAATCTTTTCATAAAAATTTTCAACTTTTTTGAAGCAGAAATCTTTTCATAAAAATTTTCAACGTTCTGAAGCAGAAATACTTCAGGAAAATTTTCAACTTTTTAAAAAGCCTGAAATTTTCAACTTTTTTGAAACCGAAATACTTCATGAAAATTTTCAACTTTTTTGAAGCAGAAATCTTTTCATGAAAATCTTCACCTTTTTTGAAGCCGAAATCTTTTCATGAAAATCTTCACCTTTTTTGAAGCCGAAATCTTTTCATGAAAATTTTCAACTTTTTTGAAGCCAAAATACTTCATGAAAATGTTCAACTTTTTTGAAGCCGAAATCTTTTCATGAAAATTTTCAACTTTTTTGAATCTGAAATACTTCATGAAAATGTTTAACTTTTTTGAAGCCGAAATCTTTTCATGAAAATTTTTAACTTTTTTGAAGCCGAAATCTTTTCATGAAAATTTTCAACTTTTTTGAATCTGAAATACTTCATGAAAATGTTTAACTTTTTTGAAGCCGAAATCTTTTCATGAAAATTTTTAACTTTTTTGAAGCCGAAATCTTTTCATGAAAATTTTCAACTTTTTTGAAGCAGAAATCTTTTCATGAAAATTATCAACTTTTTTGAAAATGAAACCTTTTCATGAAAATTTTCAACTTTTTTGAAGCCGAAATCTTTTCATGTAAAACTTCAACTTTTTTGAAGCCAAAATACTTTATGAAAATTTTTAACTTTTTTAAAGCCAAAATCCTGTCATAAAAATGTTCAACTTTTTTGAAGCAGAAATCGTTTCATGAAGATCTTCAACTTTTTTGAAGCAGAAATCTTTTCATGAAAATTTTCAACTTTTTTGAAGCAGAAATCTTTTCATGAAAATTTTCAACTTTTTTGAAGCCGAAATCTTTTCAGGAGAATGTTCAACTTTTTTGAAGCAGAAATCTTTTCATGAAAATTTGTAACTTTTTTGAAGCCGAAATCTTTTCATGAAAATCTTCACCTTTTTTGAAGCCGAAATCTTTTCATGAAAATTTTCAACTTTTTTGAAGCCAAAATACTTCATGAAAATGTTCAACTTTTTTGAAGCAGAAATCTTTTCATGAAAATTATCAACTTTTTTGAAGCAGAAATCTTTTCATGAAAATTATCAACTTTTTTGAAAATGAAACCTTTTCATGAAAATTTTCAACTTTTTTGAAGCCGAAATCTTTTCATGTAAAATTTCAACTTTTTTGAAGCCAAAATACTTTATGAAAATTTTCAACTTTTTTGAAGCCAAAATACTTCAGGAAAGTTTTTAACTTTTTAAAAAGCTTGAAATTTTCAACTTTTTTGAAACAGAAATCTTTTCATGTAAATTTTACACTTTTTTGAAGCAGAAAACTTTTCATTTCAATTTTCAACTTTTTTGAAGCCGAAATACTTCATGAAAATCTTCAACTTTTTTGAAGCCGAACTCTTTTCATGAAAAATTTCAAATTTGTTGAAGCTGAAATCTTTTCATGGAAATTTTCAACTTTTTTGAAGCCGAAATCTTTTCGTGAAAATTTTCAACTTTTTTGAATCTGAAATACTTCATGAAAATGTTCAACTTTTTTGAAGCCGAAATCTTTTCATGAGAATGTTCAACTTTTTTGAAGCAGAAATCTTTTCATGAAAATTTGTAACTTTTTTGAAGCCGAAATCTTTTCGTGAAAATTTTCAACTTTTTTGAATCTGAAATACTTCATGAAAATGTTCAACTTTTTTGAAGCCGAAATCTTTTCATGAGAATGTTCAACTTTTTTGAAGCAGAAATCTTTTCATGAAAATTTGTAACTTTTTTGAAGCCGAAATCTTTTCATGAAAATTTTCAACTTTTTTGAAGCATAAATCTTTTCATGAAAAATTTCAAATTTGTTGAAGCTGAAATCTTTTCATGGAAATTTTACACTTTTTTGAATCAGAAATCTTTTCATGAAAATTTTTAACTTTTTTGAAGCCGAAATACTTATTGAAGATTTTCGACTTTTTTGAAGCCGAAATCTTTTCATGAAAATTTTAAACTTTTTTGAAGAAGAAATCTTTTCATGTAAATTTTCAACTTTGTTAAACCCAAAATCCTGTCATTAAAATTTTCAACTTTTTTGAAGCCGAATTACTTCATGAAAATTTTCAACTTTTTTGAAGCCGAAATCTTTTCATGAAAGTTTTCAACTTTTTAAAAGCTTGAAATTTTCAACTTTTTTGAAACAGAAATCTTTTCATGTAAATTTTGAACTTTTTTGAAAATGAAATCTTTTCATGAAAGTTTTCAACTTTTTCAAAGCTGAAATACCTCATGAAAGTTTTCAACTTTTTTAAAGCTGAAATCTTTATATGTAAATTTTCAACTTTATTCAAACTGATATTCTGTCCTGACTACATTTTCTAACTCAAAGTGTCGTTTCAAAGGAAAAATACTGTTAGAAGGAGTGATTCAGACAAAATTAGATGAAACAGCAGCACTGGTCACAAACAACGATATTAACAGCTTTAGTGATCAAATTGAGCGTATCTTGCGAAGCTGAGCTCGAAAGTGACATGAAACATGTTTTTGAGACATAAAGTGACACTTACTGTTCAGACTACATTTTCTAACTCAAAGTGTCGTTTCAAAGTAAAAATACTGTTAGAAGGAGTGATTCAGACAAAAGTTAGATGAAACAGCAGCACTGGTAACAAATGAGCGCAGTTACATGAAATTACATCAAAAACAACATTCCCTTAGCCAGACAACGCTATGAACAGCTTTAGTGATCAAATTGAGCGTATCTTGCGAAGCTGAGCTCGAAAGTGACATGAAACATGTTTTTGAGACATAAAGTGACACTTACAGTAAATACCTGTCCTGACTACATTTTCTAACTCAAAGTGTCGTTTCAAAGTAAAAATACTGTTAGAAGGAGTGATTCAGACAAAATTAGATGAAACAGCAGCACTGGTAACAAATAAGCGCAGTTAGATGAAATTACATCAAAAACAACATTCCCTGAGCCAGACAACGCTATTAACAGCTTTAGTGATCAAATTGAGCGTATCTTGCGAAGCTGAGCTCGAAAGTGACATGAAACATGTTTTTGAGACATAAAGTGACACTTACAGTAAATACCTGTCCGACTACATTTTCTAACTCAAAGTGTCGTTTCAAAGTAAAAATACTGTTAGAAGGAGTGATTCAGACAAAATTAGATGAAACAGCAGCACTGGTAACAAATAAGCGCAGTTACATGAAATGACATCAAAATCAACATTCCCTGAGCCAGACAACGCTATTAACAGCTTTAGTGATCAAATTGAGCGTATCTTGCGAAGCTGAGCTCGAAAGTGACATGAAACATGTTTTTGAGACATAAAGTGACACTTACAGTGAATACCTGTCCTGACTACATTTTCTAACTCAAAGTGTCGTTTCAAAGTAAAAATACTGTTAGAAGGAGTGATTCAGACAAAATTAGATGAAACAGCAGCACTGGTAACAAACAACGCTATTAACAGCTTTAGTGATCAAATTGAGCGTATCTTGCGAAGCTGAGCTCGAAAGTGACATGAAACATGTTTTTGAGACATAAAGTGACACTTACTGTTCCGACTACATTTTCTAATTCAAAGTGTCGTTTCAAAGTAAAAATACTGTTAGAAGGAGTGATTCAGACAAAATTAGATGAAACAGCAGCACTGGTAACAAACAACGCTATTAACAGCTTTAGTGATCAAATTGAGCGTATCTTGCGAAGCTGAGCTCGAAAGTGACATGAAACATGTTTTTGAGACATAAAGTGACACTTACTGTTCCGACTACATTTTCTAATTCAAAGTGTCGTTTCAAAGTAAAAATACTGTTAGAAGGAGTGATTCAGACAAAATTAGATGAAACAGCAGCACTGGTAACAAATGAGCGCAGTTACATGAAATGACATCAAAATCAACATTCCCTGAGCCAGACAACGCTATTAACAGCTTTAGTGATCAAATTGAGCGTGTCTTGCGAAGCTGAGCTTGAAAGTGACATGAAACATGTTTTTGAGACATAAAGTGACACTTACTGTTCAGACTACATTTTCTAACTCAAAGTGTCGTTTCAAAGTAAAAAATACTGTTAGAAGGAGTGATTCAGACAAAATTAGATGAAACAGCTGTACTGGTAACAAATGAACGCAGTTACATGAAATGACATCAAAATCAACATTGCCTGAGCCAGACAACGCTATTAACAGCTTTAGTGATCAAATTGAGCGTATCTTGCGAAGTTGTGCTCGAAAGTGACATGAAACATGTTTTGAACAGTAAGTGTCACTTTATGTCTCAAAAACATGTTTCATGTCACTTTCGAGCTCAGCTTCGCAAGATACGCTCAATTTGATCACTAAAGCTGTTAATAGCGTTGTTTGTTTCCAGTGCTGCTGTTTCATCTAATTTTGTCTGAATCACTCCTTCTAACAGTATTTTTACTTTGAAACGACACTTTGAGTTAGAAAATGTAGTCAGGACAGGTATTCACTGTAAGTGTCACTTTATGTCTCAAAAACATGTTTCATGTCACTTTCGAGCTCAGCTTCGCAAGATACGCTCAATTTGATCACTAAAGCTTTTAATAGCGTTGTCAGGCTCAGGGAATGTTGATTTTGATGTCATTTCATGTAACTGCGCTCATTTGTTACCAGTACAGCTGTTTCATCTAATTTTGTCTGAATCACTCCTTCTAACAGTATTTTTACTTTGAAACGACGCTTTCAGTTAGAAAATGTAGTCTGAACAGTAAGTGTCACTTAATGTCTGAAAAACATGTTTCATGTCACTTTCGAGCTCAGCTTCGCAAGATACGCTCAATTTGATCACTAAAGCTGTTAATATCATTGTTTGTTACCAGTACAGCTGTTTCATCTAATTTTGTCTGAATCACTCCTTCTAACAGTATTTTTACTGCACTTTGAGTTAGAAAATGTAGAGTATCAGTTTGAATAAAGTCGAAAATTTTCTTGAAAAGATTTCTGCTTCAAAAAAGTTTAAATTTTTCATTTCAGGATTTTGGCTTTAAAAAAGGTAAAAATTTTCATGAAGTCTTTCGGCTTCAAAAAAGTTGAAAAATTTCATGAAATATTTCGTCTTCAAAAAAGATGAAAATTTTCATGAAAAGATTTCGGCTTCAAAAAAGTTAAACATTTTCATAAAAAGATTTCGGCATCAAAAAAGTTGAAAATTTTCATGAAAAGATTTAGACTTCAAAAAAGTTGAAAATGTTCATGAATTTTTCGATTTCAAAAAAAGTCTAAAATTTTCATGAAAAGATTTTAGCTTCAAAAACTTGAAGATTTTCATGAAAAGATTTCTGCTTCAAAAAAGTTGAAAATTTTCATGACAGGATTTTGGCTTTAAGAAAGGTAAAACATTTTATAAAGTATTTCGGCTTCAAAAAGGTTGAAAGCTTTCATGAAGTATTTCAGCTTCATAAAAGTCGAAGATTTTCATAAAAAGATTCAGACTTCAAAAAAGTTGAAAATTTTCATGAAAAGATTTCGGCTCCAAAAAAGTTGAAAATTTTCATGAAAAGATTTATGCTTCAAAAAAGATGAAAATTTTCATGAAAAGATTTCGGCTTCAAAAAGTTGAAAATTTTCATGAATAGATTTCGGCTTCAAAAAGTTGAAAATTTTCATGAAAAGATTTCGGCTTCAAAAAAGTTGAAAATTTACATTAAAAGATTTCGGCTTCAAAAAAGTTAAAAATTTTCATGAAAAGATTTCTGCTTCAAAAAAGTTGAAAATTTTCATGAAAAGATTTTTGCTTCAAAAAAGTTTAAAATTTTCATGAAACGATTTCGGCTTCAAAAAGTTGAAAATTTTCATGTAAAGATTTCGGCTTCAAAAAAGTTGAAAATTTTCATGAACTATTTTAAGTTTCAAAAAAGTTGAAAATTTTCATGAAGTATTTCGGGTTCAAAAAAGTCGACAATTTCATGAAAAGGTTTCGGCTTCAAAAAAGTTGAAAATTTAGATTAAAAGATTTCTGCTTCAAAAAAGTTGAAAATTTTCATGAAAAGATTTAGGTTTCAAAAAAGTTGAAAATTTTCATGAAGTATTTCGGCATCAAAAAAGTTGAAAATTTACATTAAAAGATTTAGGTTTCAAAAAAGTTGAAAATTTTCATGAAGTATTTCGGCATCAAAAAAGTTGAAAATTTACATTAAAAGATTTCGGCTTCAAAAAAGTTGAAAATTTTCATGACAGGATTTTGGCTTTAAGAAAGGTAAAACATTTTATAAAGTATTTCGGCTTCAAAAAGGTTGAAAGCTTTCATGAAGTATTTCAGCTTCATAAAAGTCGAAGATTTTCATAAAAAGATTCAGACTACAAAAAAGTTGAAAATTTTCATGAAAAGATTTCGGCTCCAAAAAAGTTGAAAATTTTCATGACAAGATTTATGCTTCAAAAAAGATGAAAATTTTCATGAAAAGATTTCGGCTTCAAAAAGTTGAAAATTTTCATGAATAGATTTCGGCTTCAAAAAGTTGAAAATTTTCATGAAAAGATTTCGGCTTCAAAAAAGTTGAAAATTTTCATGAACTATTTTAAGTTTCAAAAAAGTTGAAAATTTTCATGAAGTATTTCGGGTTCAAAAAAGTCGACAATTTCATGAAAAGGTTTCGGCTTCAAAAAAGTTGAAAATTTAGATTAAAAGATTTCTGCTTCAAAAAAGTTGAAAATTTTCATGAAAAGATTTAGGTTTCAAAAAAGTTGAAAATTTTCATGAAGTATTTCGGCATCAAAAAAGTTGAAAATTTACATTAAAAGATTTAGGTTTCAAAAAAGTTGAAAATTTTCATGAAGTATTTCGGCATCAAAAAAGTTGAAAATTTACATTAAAAGATTTCGGCTTCAAAAAAGTTGAAAATTTTCATGAAGTATTTCGGCTTCAAAAAAGTCAACGATTTTCATGAAAAGATTTCGGCTTCAAAAAAGTTGAAAATTTTCATGAAAAGATTTATGCTTCAAAAAGTTGAAAATTTTCATGAAAAGATTTCAGCTTCAAAAAGTTGAAAATTTTCATGAAAAGATTTCGGCTTCAAAAAAGTTGAAAATTTACATGAACTATTTTAAGTTTCAAAAAAGTTGAAAATTTTCATGAAGTATTTCGGCTTCAAAAAAGTTAAAAATTTTCATGAAGTATTTCGGCTTCAAAAAAGTCAACGATTTTCATGAAAAGATTTCGGCTCCAAAAAAGTTGAAAATTTTCATGAAAAGATTTAGACTTCAAAAAAGTTGAAAATGTTGATGAATTTTTTCGACTTCAAAAAAGTCTAAAATTTTCATGAAAAGATTTATGCTTCAAAAAAGATGAAAATTTTCATGAAAAGATTTAGACTTCAAAAAAGTTGAAAAATGTTCATGAAGTATTTCGGCTTCAAAAAAGTTAAAAATTTTCATCAAAAGATTTCTGCTTCAAAAAAGTTGAATATTTTCATGAAATAATTTCAGCTTCAAAAAAGTTGAAAATTTTCATGAAAAGATTTCGGCTTCAAAAAAGTCGAACATTTTCATGTAAAGATTTAGGATTCAAAAAAGTTGAAAATTTTCATGAAGTATTTCGGCTTCAAAAAAGTCAACGATTTTCATGAAAAGATTTCTGTTACAAAAAAGTTGAAAATTTTCATGAAAAGATTTAGGTTTCAAAAAAGTTGAAAATTTACATTAAAAGATTTCTGCTTCAAAAAAGTTGAAAATTTTCATGAAGTACTTCGGCTTCAAAAAAGTTGAAAGTTTTCATGAAAAGATTTAGGTTTCCAAAAAGTTGAAAATTTACATTGAAAGATTTCGGCTTCAAAAAAGTTGAAAATTTTCATGAAGTATTTCTGCTTCAAACAAGTTGAAAATGTTCATGAATTTTTTCGACTTCAAAAAAGTCTAAGATTTTCTTGAAAAGATTTCTGCTTCAAAAAGTTGAAAATTTTCATGAAAAGATTTCGGCTTCAAAAAAGTTGAAAATTTTCATGAAGTATTTCGACTTCAAAAAAGTCCACGATTTTCATGTAAAGATTTAGGCTTCAAAAAGGTTGAAAATTTTCATGAAGTATTTCGGCTTCAAAAAAGTCGACGATTTTCATGTAAAGATTTAGGCTTCAAAAAACTTGAACATTTTCATGAAAAGATTTCGGCTTCAAAAAAGTTGAACATTTTCATGAAAAGATTTCTGCTTCAAAAAAGTTGAAAATTTTCATGAAAAGATTTCGGCTTCAAAAAGTTGAAAATTTTCATGAAAAGATTTAGGCTTCAAAAAAGTTGAAAATTTTCATCAAGTATTTCGGGTTCAAAAAAGTCGAAGTATTTCATGAAAAGATTTCTGCTTCAAAAAAGTTGAAAATTTTCATGAAAAGATTTCGGCTTCAAAAAAGTTGAAAATTTACATGAAAAGATTTCGGCTTCAAAAAAGTTGAACATTTTCATGAAAAGATTTCTGCTTCAAAAAAGTTGAAAATTTACATGAAAAGATTTCGGCTTCAAAAAAGTTGAAAATTTTCATGAAAAGATTTCGGCTTCAAAAAAGTTGAACATTTTCATGAAGTATTTCGGCTTGAAAAAAGTTGAAAATTTACATTAAAAGATTTCGGCTTCAAAAAAGTCAAAAACTTTCATGAAGTATTTCGGCTTCAAAAAAGTTGAAAATTTTCATGAAAAGATTTCTGCTTCAAAAAAGTTGAAAATTTTCATGAAAAGATTTAGGTTTCAAAAAGTTGAAAATTTTCATGAAAAGATTTCAGCTTCAAAAAAGTTGAACATTTTCATGAAAAGATTTCGGCTTCAAAAAAGTTGAAAATTTTCATGAAAAGATTTCGGCTTCAAAAAAGTTGAACATTTTCATGAAGTATTTCGGCTTGAAAAAAGTTGAAAATTACATTAAAAGATTTCGGCTTGAAAAAAGTCAAAAACTTTCATGAAGTATTTCGTCTTCAAAAAAGTTGAAAATTTTCATGAAAAGATTTTTACTTCAAAAAGTTGAAAATTTTCATGAAAAGATTTCGGCTTCAAAAAAGTTGAAGATTTTCATGAAAAGATTTTGGCTTCAAAAAAGTTGAAAATTTTCATGAACTATTTCGGCATCAAAAAAGTTGAAAACTTTCATGAAGTATTTCTGCTTTAAAAATGTCAAAGTGACCTGGTTGAGTTTTTATTTTCTATATCTTTGCAATAAATTCATCTCATCATTCAGTATTCAAGGTATTCCTCAATTAACTTGTTTTTGATCATCATACATCCTTATTTTAGTTTTTCCTTTCTTACTTTTTGAATAAAAAACATTTTTGTATCATTACCTTTCTAATGCACAACATGGGTCAAAAATGAATCCACTTTCTATGTTATTTCATGTATGGCTGAGTGTTTCTATGATATATCTTTGAAATAAATACATTTTATCATTTACTTTTCCAAGTATGCAGTAAATATCTTGTTTTTGTTAAGCACAAATCATCATTTGTATTTTTCCTTTCTTACTTTATGAACGAGCACAGCTTTTGTATTTCTACATCAAGTTTACACACATGGGTCAGAAACGACCCACAGGCATTTACTATAGCATTTGCTGTGAAACGTGGTTGTTTCAGACATTTCACAGCTCAGCACAGCTCCCTTGGAACATCTAATACATGTAAGTATTGTTTTTAAATTGTTCTAACATCACTTTAGAAAATATTTGATGACAATTGTGAAAGACAACTGTACATAACATTTGATTAGGTTTAGGTTACCTTGAGAGTGAGTACATTACTTGTCAGAAAGTTACAAGTAATTACTATTAGCTAGCTAGCTGTTGACACTTCTATTTTAGTTAGCTAATTCTATTGTAGTTAGCTAACTATTATGTAGATTGCTAGGCTACTTAGCAAAGTACTTAGCTAAGCTACTTAGCCAAGTCACCAAAATAAAACTGTATGTATGTGTATGTATATTGATGTGCATCTGAAAATTGTATTGTGCTTTTGATTTTCTTTATCCAGAGTATGGCTGGTCCCAGATTTACTACTGAGATGGTTGTAGCGATGCTGCAGGAAGAACCAGATGAGGAGGCAATTTGTCTTGATTCAGAGTCTGAAATTTCTGATGATGATGACCCAGAATATTTGCCAGAGGGTCAAGCTGGAGTTGTGGGTGTGTCTGGGAATCCATGAAGAAGACTCCTCTGATGATACAGAAGACTCATCTGATGAGTCCTCTGAAGAGGAAACTCAGACCCAGTCCAATAGATTGAGTAAAAACGGATCTTACTGGAATGAGAATCCCCCCATTCATGGCAGAACAAGAAGCCATAACATTCTGAGGAGCTGCCCAGGACCTACACCTGGATCACCAGCTGTTTCACCAAAAGATGCCTGGGATATGTTCATGAGTGACAACATCATTGAGGAGGTTCTAATATGTACCAACTTAGAGGGACAAAGAACAGCCACAGCAAAAGGGAAAGAGTGGAGAAGCATTGATAAAGAAGAATTGATGGCCTTCATCAATTCTTGCAGGGGGGGAGAAGAGCTGGGATGTGGCCTTGCGGGAGCTGTTTGTGGATCCGCTGCAAAATCCAATTTACAAGGCCACCATGGGGCTTAGGAGATATGAAGATATCCGCCGCGTCATACGGTTTGACGACAAGAGGACCAGGGCTCTGCGACTGGAAACAGACCACATGGCGGCATTTAGGTATGTGTGGGACTGTTTCCTGGACAACTGCAGAAGAAAGTTCATCCCCAGTGACTGTGTCACCATAGATGAGCAGCTTGTGCCATTCCGAGGCAGGTGCAAGTTACGGCAACACATGCCCAGCAAGCCTGCAAAATATGGGATAAAAATCTTCTGGATGTGCGACGCAAGGGTACCTTATGCAATAGATGGAATTGTCTATACCGGGAGACAGCCAGGAGAGGAGGTTCAGAGGAACCTTGGAGAGAATGTCGTCCAGCAATTGTGCAGTGGAATCAGACAGACAGGTGAATGTAAAGTACAATAGAGAAACTAATGTATTAAGTTTTAGCACAATACCTACATACTTTTTCCCAATCTTTAATAATGTGTATTTTATTTTTTTATTTGATTTCTCTGTAAGCAAAATAGTAAAACAGAATAAAATGCAATGCAATGCAACAGATTATGGCGTTAGAGTTTAAAGAATTCCATGTTGAGTAAATTTACAATCTTTTCCCCCTCTCATAGGTCGCAACATCACAATTAGCAACTTCTTCACCAGTGTCCCGCTGGCTGAGAAGCTCCTCGAGAAGAACCTGACCATTGTTGGGACTCTTTGCCAGAACAAATCGGACATACCACCTATCATGAAGCCATCCAAATCACGGGAGATTCATAGCTCAGAATTCGGATTCAATGGCAACATGACCATGGTGAGCTATGTGCAGAAGAAGGGAAAAGCTGTTGTCCTCCTGAGCACTATGCATGATGACAAAGCAGTGGATGACAGCAGTCAGAAGAAGAAACAATGGGAAGATGTGGGTTTAAAAAACAAAACACAGCCACCACCCAGCCACAAGAGGACATCAGACAGGAGGGCCAAAGGAAGAGGAAGAGGTGCACGATCTGCCCAGTTACCAAAGACAGAAAAGTCAGCAGCTAGTGTTCCCAGTGCACCAGGCCTGTGTGCAAGGAGCACAAACTCTTAGTGATCATTTGTGAGGCATGTCAAAATTGAGATGGCAATTTGTGCTCTAGTGATGTGTTCAGTTGTATTTCATTTTGTTTGGTCACATTCACCAGTTTACAGTTGTTAAATTACAGATACAGTTCAGTTCAACAGCCGTGTTATCTGTTATCAGAGGTATGTGTATGTGTGACAAAATGACAAATAAACATGTTGCAAATATGAAATACATAAGTGTTTGGCTCCACTCACTGCTAAAGTAATTACTTGAAACAAATTATTATTATAGTATTAATTCATTTAATTTTAAATCACACTTGGATGTATGGGTCATTTTTGACCCATGTGTGTAAACTTGATGTAGTAATAAAAAAACTATTTTTGTTCCATTTTTATGAAAGTAAAAATGGAAATACTGATTGGTGGTAATCAAAAACAAGATATTTAAAGAATCCTTGGAATATTCAATCATAAAATAAATTGATTTCAAAAGGTAGAACAAAGAAAAACTCAGCCAGCATGAAGAAAGTCGAAGATTTTCATGAAAATTTTCAACTTTTTTGAAGCCGAAATACTGCATGAAAATCTTTGACTTTTTTGAAGCCGAAATCTTTTCATGAAAGTTTTCAACTTTTTTCAAGCCGAAATCTTTTCATGAAAATTTTGAACTTTTTTGAAGCAGAAATCTTTTCATCAAAATTTTTAAATATTTTGAAGCCGAAATACTTCATGAAAGTTTTCAACCTGTTTGAAGCCGAAATACTTCATGAAAATTTTTACCTTTTTTAAAGCCAAAATCCTGTCATGAAAATTTTCAACTTTGTTGAAGCCGAAATCTTTTCATGAAAATCTTCAACTTTTTTGAAGCCGAAATCTTTTCATAAAAATTTTCAACCTTTTTGAAGCAGAAATCTTTTCATGAAAATTTTCAACTTTTTTGAAGCAGAAATCTTTTCATAAAAATTTTCAACTTTCCGAAGCCGAAATCTTTTCATGAAAATTTTTAACTTTTTTGAAGCCGAAATCTTTTCATGAAAATTTTCAACTTTTTTGAAGCAGAAATCTTTTCATGAAAATTATCAACTTTTTTGAAAATGAAACCTTTTCATGAAAATTTTCAACTTTTTTGAAGCCGAAATCTTTTCATGTAAAACTTCAACTTTTTTGAAGCCAAAATACTTTATGAAAATTTTTAACTTTTTTAAAGCCAAAATCCTGTCATAAAAATGTTCAACTTTTTTGAAGCAGAAATCGTTTCATGAAGATCTTCAACTTTTTTGAAGCAGAAATCTTTTCATGAAAATTTTCAACTTTTTTGAAGCAGAAATCTTTTCATGAAAATTTTCAACTTTTTTGAAGCCGAAATCTTTTCAGGAGAATGTTCAACTTTTTTGAAGCAGAAATCTTTTCATGAAAATTTGTAACTTTTTTGAAGCCGAAATCTTTTCATGAAAATCTTCACCTTTTTTGAAGCCGAAATCTTTTCATGAAAATTTTCAACTTTTTTGAAGCCAAAATACTTCATGAAAATGTTCAACTTTTTTGAAGCCGAAATCTTTTCATGAAAATTTTCAACTTTTTTGAAGCAGAAATCTTTTCATGAAAATTATCAACTTTTTTGAAAATGAAACCTTTTCATGAAAATGTTCAGCTTTTTTGAAGCCAAAATACTTTATGAAAATTTTTAACTTTTTTAACGACAAAATCCTGTCATAAAAATGTTCAACTTTTTTGAAGCAGAAATCGTTTCTGAAGATCTTCAACTTTTTTGAAGCAGAAATCTTTTCATGAAAATTTTCAACTTTTTTGAAGCAGAAATCTTTTCATGAAAATTTTCAACTTTTTTGAAGCCGAAATCTTTTCAGGAGAATGTTCAACTTTTTTGAAGCAGAAATCTTTTCATGAAAATTTGTAACTTTTTTGAAGCCGAAATCTTTTCATGAAAATTTTCAACTTTTTTGAAGCAGAAATCTTTTCATGAAAATTTTACACTTTTTTGAAGCCGAAATCTTTTCATTCAAATTTTCAACTTTTTTGAAGCCGAAATACTTCATGAAAATCTTCAACTTTTTTGAAGCCGAACTCTTTTCATGGAAAATTTCAAATTTGTTGAAGCTGAAATATTTTCATGGAAATTTTCAACTTTTTTGAAGCAGAAATCTTTTCATGAAAATTATCAACTTTTTTTGAAAATGAAACCTTTTCATGAAAATGTTCAACTTTTTTGAAGCCGAAATACTTCATGAAAATTTTCAACTTTTTTGAAGCCAAAATACTTCAGGAAAATTTTTAACTTTCTTAAAGCCAAAATCCTGTCCTGAAAATGTTCAACTTTTTTGAAGCAGAAATCGTTTCATGAAGATCTTCAACTTTTTTGAAGCAGAAATCTTTTCATGAAAATCTTCAACTTTTTTTAAGCAGAAATCTTTTCATGTAAATTTTCAACTCTTTTGAAGCCGAAAAACTTCATGAAAGTTTTCAACTTTTTTGAAGCCAAAATCTTTTCATGAAAATTTTCAACTTTTTTGAAGAAGAAATCTTTTCATGTAAATTTTCAACTTTATTAAATCCAAAATTCTGTCATGAAAATTTTCAACTTTTTTGAAGCCAAAATCTTTTCATGGAAAATCTTTGACTTTTTTAATGCAGAAATCTTTTCATGAAAATTTTCAAGCAGCAATCTTTTCATGAAAATTTTCAATTTTTTTAAGCAGAAATCTTTTCATGTAAATTTTCAAATTTTTTGAAGCCGAAATCTTTTCATGAAAATTTTCAACTTTTTAAAAAGCTTGAAATTTTCAACTTTTTTGAAACAGAAATCTTTTCATGTAAATTTTACACTTTTTTGAAGCAGAAAACTTTTCATTTCAATTTTCAACCTTTTTGAAGCCGAAATACTTCATGAAAATCTTCAACTTTTTTGAAGCCGAACTCTTTTCATGAAAAATTTCAAATTTGTTGAAGCTGAAATCTTTTCATGGAAATTTTCAACTTTTTTGAAGCCAAAATCTTTTCATGAAAATTTTCAACTTTTTTGAAGCAGAAATCTTTTCATGAAAATTATCAACTTTTTTGAAAATGAAACCTTTTCATGAAAATTTTCAACTTTTTTGAAGCCGAAATCTTTTCATGTAAAATTTCAACTTTTTTGAAGCCAAAATACTTTATGAAAATTTTCAACTTTTTTGAAGCCAAAATACTTCAGGAAAATTTTTAACTTTTTAAAAAGCTTGAAATTTTCAACTTTTTTGAAACAGAAATCTTTTCATGTAAATTTTACACTTTTTTGAAGCAGAAAACTTTTCATTTCAATTTTCAACTTTTTTGAAGCCGAAATACTTCAAGAAAATCTTCAACTTTTTTGAAGCCGAACTCTTTTCATGAAAAATTTCAAATTTGTTGAAGCTGAAATCTTTTCATGGAAATTTTCAACTTTTTTGAAGCCGAAATCTTTTCGTGAAAATTTTCAACTTTTTTGAATCTGAAATACTTCATGAAAATGTTCAACTTTTTTGAAGCCGAAATCTTTTCATGAGAATGTTCAACTTTTTTGAAGCAGAAATCTTTTCATGAAAATTTGTAACTTTTTTGAAGCCGAAATCTTTTCATGAAAATTTTCAACTTTTTTGAAGCATAAATCTTTTCATGAAAAATTTCAAATTTGTTGAAGCTGAAATTTTTTCATGGAAATTTTAAACTTTTTTGAATCAGAAATCTTTTCATGAAAATTTTTAACTTTTTTGAAGCCGAAATACTTATTGAAGATTTTCGACTTTTTTGAAGCCGAAATCTTTTCATGTAAATTTTCAAAGTTTTTGAAGCCGAAATACTTCATGAAAATCTTCAACTTTTGTAAAGCAGAAAAACGTCATGAAAATTTTCAACTTTTTTGAAGCTTAAATACTTCATGAAAATTTTCAACTTTTTTGAAGCCGAATTACTTCATGAAAATTTTCAACTTTTTTGAAGCCAAAATCTTTTCATGAAAATTTTAAACTTTTTTGAAGAAGAAATCTTTTCATGTAAATTTTCAACTTTTTTAAACCCAAAATCCTGTCATTAAAATTTTAAACTTTTTTGAAGCCGAATTACTTCATGAAAATTTTCAACTTTTTTGAAGCCAAAATCTTTTCATGAAAATTTTAAACTTTTTTGAAGAAGAAATCTTTTCATGTAAATTTTCAACTTTTTTAAACCCAAAATCCTGTCATTAAAATTTTCAACTTTTTTGAAGCCGAATTACTTCATGAAAATTTTCAACTTTTTTGAAGCCGAAATCTTTTCATGAAAGTTTTCAACTTTTTAAAAGCTTGAAATTTTCAACTTTTTTGAAACAGAAATCTTTTCATGTAAATTTTGAACTTTTTTGAAAATGAAATCTTTTCATGAAAGTTTTCAACTTTTTCAAAGCTGAAATACTTCATGAAAATCTTCAACTTTTGTAAAGCAGAAAAACGTCATGAAAATTTTCAACTTTTTTGAAGCTTAAATACTTCATGAAAATTTTCAACTTTTTTGAAGCCGAATTACTTCATGAAAATTTTCAACTTTTTTGAAGCCAAAATCTTTTCATGAAAATTTTAAACTTTTTTGAAGAAGAAATCTTTTCATGTAAATTTTCAACTTTTTTAAACCCAAAATCCTGTCATTAAAATTTTCAACTTTTTTGAAGCCGAATTACTTCATGAAAATTTTCAACTTTTTTGAAGCCGAAATCTTTTCATGAAAGTTTTCAACTTTTTAAAAGCTTGAAATTTTCAACTTTTTTGAAACAGAAATCTTTTCATGTAAATTTTGAACTTTTTTGAAAATGAAATCTTTTCATGAAAGTTTTCAACTTTTTCAAAGCTGAAATACTTCATGAAAGTTTTCAACTTTTTTAAAGCTGAAATCTTTATATGTAAATTTTCAACTTTATTCAAACTGATATTCTGTCCTGACTACATTTTCTAACTCAAAGTGTCGTTTCAAAGGAAAAATACTGTTAGAAGGAGTGATTCAGACAAAATTAGATGAAACAGCAGCACTGGTCACAAACAACGATATTAACAGCTTTAGTGATCAAATTGAGCGTATCTTGCGAAGCTGAGCTCGAAAGTGACATGAAACATGTTTTTGAGACATAAAGTGACACTTACTGTTCAGACTACATTTTCTAACTCAAAGTGTCGTTTCAAAGTAAAAATACTGTTAGAAGGAGTGATTCAGACAAAATTAGATGAAACAGCAGCACTGGTAACAAATAAGCGCAGTTAGATGAAATTACATCAAAAACAACATTCCCTGAGCCAGACAACGCTATTAACAGCTTTAGTGATCAAATTGAGCGTATCTTGCGAAGCTGAGCTCGAAAGTGACATGAAACATGTTTTTGAGACATAAAGTGACACTTACAGTGAATACCTGTTCCGACTACATTTTCTAACTCAAAGTGTCGTTTCAAAGTAAAAATACTGTTAGAAGGAGTGATTCAGACAAAATTAGATGAAACAGCAGCACTGGTAACAAATAAGCGCAGTTACATGAAATGACATCAAAATCAACATTCCCTGAGCCAAACAACGCTATTAACAGCTTTAGTGATCAAATTGAGCGTATCTTGCGAAGCTGAGCTCGAAAGTGACATGAAACATGTTTTTGAGACATAAAGTGACACTTACAGTGAATACCTGTCCTGACTACATTTTCTAACTCAAAGTGTCGTTTCAAAGTAAAAATACTGTTAGAAGGAGTGATTCAGACAAAATTAGATGAAACAGCAGCACTGGTAACAAACAACGCTATTAACAGCTTTAGTGATCAAATTGAGCGTATCTTGCGAAGCTGAGCTCGAAAGTGACATGAAACATGTTTTTGAGACATAAAGTGACACTTACTGTTCAGACTACATTTTCTAACTCAAAGTGTCGTTTCAAAGTAAAAATACTGTTAGAAGGAGTGATTCAGACAAAATTAGATGAAACAGCAGCACTGGTAACAAATGAGCGCAGTTACATGAAATAACATCAAAATCAACATTCCCTGAGCCAGACAACGCTATTAACAGCTTTAGTGATCAAATTGAGCGTGTCTTGCGAAGCTGAGCTTGAAAGTGACATGAAACATGTTTTGAACAGTAAGTGTCACTTTATGTCTCAAAAACATGTTTCATGTCACTTTCGAGCTCAGCTTCGCAAGATAGGCTCAATTTGATCACTAAAGCTGTTAATAGCGTTGTTTGTTTCCAGTGCTGCTGTTTCATCTAATTTTGTCTGAATCACTCCTTCTAACAGTATTTTTACTTTGAAACGACACTTTGAGTTAGAAAATGTAGTCAGGACAGGTATTCACTGTAAGTGTCACTTTATGTCTCAAAAACATGTTTCATGTCACTTTCGAGCTCAGCTTCGCAAGATACGCTCAATTTGATCACTAAAGCTTTTAATAGCGTTGTCAGGCTCAGGGAATGTTGATTTTGATGTCATTTCATGTAACTGCGCTCATTTGTTACCAGTACAGCTGTTTCATCTAATTTTGTCTGAATCACTCCTTCTAACAGTATTTTTACTTTGAAACGACGCTTTCAGTTAGAAAATGTAGTCTGAACAGTAAGTGTCACTTAATGTCTGAAAAACATGTTTCATGTCACTTTCGAGCTCAGCTTCGCAAGATACGCTCAATTTGATCACTAAAGCTGTTAATAGCGTTGTCAGGCTCAGGGAATGTTGATTTTGATGTCATTTCATGTAACTGCGCTTATTTGTTACCAGTACAGCTGTTTCATCTAATTTTGTCTGAATCACTCCTTCTAACAGTATTTCTACTTTGAAGCGACGCTTTCAGTTAGAAAATGTAGTCAGAACAGGTATTCACTGTAAGTGTCACTTTAGGTCTGAAAAACATGTTTCATGTCACTTTCGAGCTCAGCTTCGCAAGATACGCTCAATTTGATCACTAAAGCTGTTAATATCATTGTTTGTTACCAGTACAGCTGTTTCATCTAATTTTGTCTGAATCACTCCTTCTAACAGTATTTTTACTGCACTTTGAGTTAGAAAATGTAGAGTATCAGTTTGAATAAAGTCGAAAATTTTCTTGAAAAGATTTCTGCTTCAAAAAAGTTTAAATTTTTCATTTCAGGATTTTGGCTTTAAAAAAGGTAAAAATTTTCATGAAGTCTTTCGGCTTCAAAAAAGTTGAAAAATTTCATGAAATATTTCGTCTTCAAAAAAGATGAAAATTTTCATGAAAAGATTTCGGCTTCAAAAAGTTGAAAATTTTCATGAATAGATTTCGGCTTCAAAAAGTTGAAAATTTTCATGAAAAGATTTCGGCTTCAAAAAAGTTGAAAATTTTCATGAACTATTTTAAGTTTCAAAAAAGTTGAAAATTTTCATGAAGTATTTCGGCTTCAAAAAAGTCGACGATTTTCATGAAAAGATTTCGGCTTCAAAAAAGTTGAAAATTTACATTAAAAGATTTCGGCTTCAAAAAAGTTAAAAATTTTCATGAAAAGATTTCTGCTTCAAAAAAGTTGAAAATTTTCATGAAAAGATTTATGCTTCAAAAAAGTTGTAAATTTTCATGAAACGATTTCGGCTTCAAAAAGTTGAAAAATTTCATGAAATATTTCGTCTTCAAAAAAGATGAAAATTTTCATGAAAAGATTTCGGCTTCAAAAAAGTTAAACATTTTCATAAAAAGATTTCGGCATCAAAAAAGTTGAAAATTTTAATGAAAAGATTTAGACCTCAAAAAAGTTGAAAATGTCCATGAATTTTTTGGACTTCAAAAAAGTCTAAAATTTTCATGAAAAGATTTATGCTTCAAAAATGTTGAAAATTTTCATGAACTATTTCGACTTCAAAAAAGTCTAAAATTTTCATGAAAAGATTTAGACTTCAAAAAAGTTGAAAATGTTCATTAATTTTTCGATTTCAAAAAAAGTCTAAAATTTTCATGAAAAGATTTTAGCTTCAAAAAGTTGAAAATTTTCATGAAAAGATTTCAGCTTCAAAAAGTTGAAAATTTTCATGAAAAGATTTCGGCTTCAAAAAAGTTGAAAATTTACATGAACTATTTTAAGTTTCAAAAAAGTTGAAAATTTTCATGAAGTATTTCGGCTTCAAAAAAGTTGAAAATTTTCATGAAGTTTTTCGGCTTCAAAAAAGTCAACGATTTTCATGAAAAGATTTCGGCTCCAAAAAAGTTGAAAATTTTCATGAAAAGATTTAGACTTCAAAAAAGTTGAAAATGTTGATGAATTTTTTCGACTTCAAAAAAGTCTAAAATTTTCATGAAAAGATTTATGCTTCAAAAAAGATGAAAATTTTCATGAAAAGATTTAGACTTCAAAAAAGTTGAAAAATGTTCATGAAGTATTTCGGCTTCAAAAAAGTTAAAAATTTTCATCAAAAGATTTCTGCTTCAAAAAAGTTGAATATTTTCATGAAATAATTTCAGCTTCAAAAAAGTTGAAAATTTTCATGAAAAGATTTCGGCTTCAAAAAAGTCGAACATTTTCATGTAAAGATTTAGGATTCAAAAAAGTTGAAAATTTTCATGAAGTATTTCGGCTTCAAAAAAGTCAACGATTTTCATGAAAAGATTTCTGTTACAAAAAAGTTGAAAATTTTCATGAAAAGATTTAGGTTTCAAAAAAGTTGAAAATTTACATTAAAAGATTTCTGCTTCAAAAAAGTTGAAAATTTTCATGAAGTACTTCGGCTTCAAAAAAGTTGAAAGTTTTCATGAAAAGATTTAGGTTTCCAAAAAGTTGAAAATTTACATTGAAAGATTTCGGCTTCAAAAAAGTTGAAAATTTTCATGAAGTATTTCTGCTTCAAACAAGTTGAAAATGTTCATGAATTTTTTCGACTTCAAAAAAGTCTAAGATTTTCTTGAAAAGATTTCTGCTTCAAAAAGTTGAAAATTTTCATGAAAAGATTTCGGCTTCAAAAAGTTGAAAATTTTCATGAAAAGATTTCGGCTTCAAAAAAGTTGAAGATTTAGGCTTCAAAAAACTTGAACATTTTCATGAAAAGATTTCGGCTTCAAAAAGTTGACCATTTTCATGAAAAGATTTCGGCTTCAAAAAAGTTGAAAATTTTCATGAAAAGATTTCGGTTTCAAAAAGTTGAAAATTTTCATGAAAAGATCTCGGCTTCAAAAAAGTTGAACATTTTCATGAAAAGATTTCGGCTTCAAAAAAGTTGAAAATTTTCATGAAAAGATTTCAGCTTCAAAAAAGTTGAAAATTTTCATGAAAAGATTTCGGCTTCAAAAAAGTTGAAAATTTTCATGAAAAGATTTCGGCTTCAAAAAAGTCAAAAACTTTCATGAAGTATTTCGGCTTCAAAAAAGTTGAAAATTTTCATGAAAAGATTTCTATTTCAAAAAGTTAAAAATTTTCATGAAAAGATTTCGGCTTCAAAAAAGTTGAAGATTTTTATGAAAAGATTTCTGCTTCAAAAAAGTTGAAAATTTTCATGACAGGATTTTAGCTTTAAAAAAGGTAAAAATTTTCATGAAGTATTTCGGCTTCAAAAAGGTTGAAAACTTTCATGAACTATTTCGGCTTTAAAAAAAGGCGAAGATTTTAATGAAAAGATTTCGGCTTCAAAAAAGTTGAAAATTTTCATGAAAAGATTTCGGCTTCAAAAAAGTTGAACATTTTCATGAAGTATTTCGGCTTGAAAAAAGTTGAAAATTACATTAAAAGATTTCGGCTTCAAAAAAGTCAAAAACTTTCATGAAGTATTTCGGCTTCAAAAAAGTTGAAAATTTTCATGAAAAGATTTCTACTTCAAAAAGTTGAAAATTTTCATGAAAAGATTTCGGCTTCAAAAAAGTTGAAGATTTTCATGAAAAGATTTTGGCTTCAAAAAAGTTGAAAATTTTCATGAACTATTTCGGCATCAAAAAAGTTGAAAACTTTCATGAAGTATTTCTGCTTTAAAAATGTCAAAGTGACCCGGTTGAGTTTTTATTTTCTATATCTTTGCAATAAATTCATCTCATCATTCAGTATTCAAGGTATTCCTCAATTAACTTGTTTTTGATCATCATACATCCTTATTTTAGTTTTTCCTTTCTTACTTTTTGAATAAAAAACATTTTTGTATCATTACCTTTCTAATGCACAACATGGGTCAAAAATGAATCCACTTTCTATGTTATTTCATGTATGGCTGAGTGTTTCTATGATATATCTTTGAAATAAATACATTTTATCATTTACTTTTCCAAGTATGCAGTAAATATCTTGTTTTTGTTAAGCACAAATCATCATTTGTATTTTTCCTTTCTTACTTTATGAACGAGCACAGCTTTTGTATTTCTACATCAAGTTTACACACATGGGTCAGAAACGACCCACAGGCATTTACTATAGCATTTGCTGTGAAACGTGGTTGTTTCAGACATTTCACAGCTCAGCACAGCTCCCTTGGAACATCTAATACATGTAAGTATTGTTTTTAAATTGTTCTAACATCACTTTAGAAAATATTTGATGACAATTGTGAAAGATAACTGTACATAACATTTGATTAGGTTTAGGTTACCTTGAGAGTGAGTACATTACTTGTCAGAAAGTTACAAGTAATTACTATTAGCTAGCTAGCTGTTGACACTTCTATTTTAGTTAGCTAATTCTATTGTAGTTAGCTAACTATTATGTAGATTGCTAGGCTACTTAGCAAAGTACTTAGCTAAGCTACTTAGCCAAGTCACCAAAATAAAACTGTATGTATGTGTATGTATATTGATGTGCATCTGAAAATTGTATTGTGCTTTTGATTTTCTTTATCCAGAGTATGGCTGGTCCCAGATTTACTACTGAGATGGTTGTAGCGATGCTGCAGGAAGAACCAGATGAGGAGGCAATTTGTCTTGATTCAGAGTCTGAAATTTCTGATGATGATGACCCAGAATATTTGCCAGAGGGTCAAGCTGGAGTTGTGGGTGTGTCTGGGAATCCATGAAGAAGACTCCTCTGATGATACAGAAGACTCATCTGATGAGTCCTCTGAAGAGGAAACTCAGACCCAGTCCAATAGATTGAGTAAAAACGGATCTTACTGGAATGAGAATCCCCCCATTCATGGCAGAACAAGAAGCCATAACATTCTGAGGAGCTGCCCAGGACCTACACCTGGATCACCAGCTGTTTCACCAAAAGATGCCTGGGATATGTTCATGAGTGACAACATCATTGAGGAGGTTCTAATATGTACCAACTTAGAGGGACAAAGAACAGCCACAGCAAAAGGGAAAGAGTGGAGAAGCATTGATAAAGAAGAATTGATGGCCTTCATCAATTCTTGCAGGGGGGGAGAAGAGCTGGGATGTGGCCTTGCGGGAGCTGTTTGTGGATCCGCTGCAAAATCCAATTTACAAGGCCACCATGGGGCTTAGGAGATATGAAGATATCCGCCGCGTCATACGGTTTGACGACAAGAGGACCAGGGCTCTGCGACTGGAAACAGACCACATGGCGGCATTTAGGTATGTGTGGGACTGTTTCCTGGACAACTGCAGAAGAAAGTTCATCCCCAGTGACTGTGTCACCATAGATGAGCAGCTTGTGCCATTCCGAGGCAGGTGCAAGTTACGGCAACACATGCCCAGCAAGCCTGCAAAATATGGGATAAAAATCTTCTGGATGTGCGACGCAAGGGTACCTTATGCAATAGATGGAATTGTCTATACCGGGAGACAGCCAGGAGAGGAGGTTCAGAGGAACCTTGGAGAGAATGTCGTCCAGCAATTGTGCAGTGGAATCAGACAGACAGGTGAATGTAAAGTACAATAGAGAAACTAATGTATTAAGTTTTAGCACAATACCTACATACTTTTTCCCAATCTTTAATAATGTGTATTTTATTTTTTTATTTGATTTCTCTGTAAGCAAAATAGTAAAACAGAATAAAATGCAATGCAATGCAACAGATTATGGCGTTAGAGTTTAAAGAATTCCATGTTGAGTAAATTTACAATCTTTTCCCCCTCTCATAGGTCGCAACATCACAATTAGCAACTTCTTCACCAGTGTCCCGCTGGCTGAGAAGCTCCTCGAGAAGAACCTGACCATTGTTGGGACTCTTTGCCAGAACAAATCGGACATACCACCTATCATGAAGCCATCCAAATCACGGGAGATTCATAGCTCAGAATTCGGATTCAATGGCAACATGACCATGGTGAGCTATGTGCAGAAGAAGGGAAAAGCTGTTGTCCTCCTGAGCACTATGCATGATGACAAAGCAGTGGATGACAGCAGTCAGAAGAAGAAACAATGGGAAGATGTGGGTTTAAAAAACAAAACACAGCCACCACCCAGCCACAAGAGGACATCAGACAGGAGGGCCAAAGGAAGAGGTGCACGATCTGCCCAGTTACCAAAGACAGAAAAGTCAGCAGCTAGTGTTCCCAGTGCACCAGGCCTGTGTGCAAGGAGCACAAACTCTTAGTGATCATTTGTGAGGCATGTCAAAATTGAGATGGCAATTTGTGCTCTAGTGATGTGTTCAGTTGTATTTCATTTTGTTTGGTCACATTCACCAGTTTACAGTTGTTAAATTACAGATACAGTTCAGTTCAACAGCCGTGTTATCTGTTATCAGAGGTATGTGTATGTGTGACAAAATGACAAATAAACATGTTGCAAATATGAAATACATAAGTGTTTGGCTCCACTAAAGTAATTACTTGAAACAAATTATTATTATAGTATTAATTCATTTAATTTTAAATCACACTTGGATGTATGGGTCATTTTTGACCCATGTGTGTAAACTTGATGTAGTAATAAAAAAACTATTTTTGTTCATAAAGCATGAAAGTAAAAATGGAAATAGTGATTGGTGGTAATCAAAAACAAGATATTTAAAGAATACTTGGAATATTCAATCATAAAATAAATTGATTTCAAAAGGTAGAACAAAGAAAAACTCAGCCAGCATGAAGAAAGTCGAAGATTTTCATGAAAATTTTCAACTTTTTTGAAGCCGAAATACTTCATGAAAATCTTTGACTTTTTTGAAGCCGAAATCTTTTCATGAAAGTTTTCAACTTTTTTCAAGCCGAAATCTTTTCTTGAAAATTTTGAACTTTTTTGAAGCAGAAATCTTTTCATCAAAATTTTCAAATATTTTGAAGCCGAAATACTTCATGAAAGTTTTCAACCTGTTTGAAGCCGAAATACTTCATGAAAATTTTTACCTTTTTTAAAGCCAAAATCCTGTCATGAAAATTTTCAACTTTGTTGAAGCCGAAATCTTTTCATGAAAATCTTCAACTTTTTTGAAGCCGAAATCTTTTCATAAAAATTTTCAACCTTTTTGAAGCAGAAATCTTTTCATGAAAATTTTCAACTTTTTTGAAGCAGAAATCTTTTCATAAAAATTTTCAACTTTCCGAAGCAGAAATATTTTCATGAAAATTTTCAACTTTTTTGAAGCCGAAATACTTCATGAAAATGTTCAACTTTTTTGAAGCCGCAATCTTTTCATGAAAATTTTCAACTTTTTTGAATTTGAAATACTTCATGAAAATGTTCAACTTCTTTGAAGCAGAAATCTTTTCATGTAAATTTTAAACTTTTTTGAAGCCGAAATACTTCATGAAAATTTTTTAATTTTTTGAAGCCAAAATCTTTTCATGAAAGTTTTCAACTTTGTTAAAGCCGAAATGTTTTCATGAAAATTTTGAACTTTTTTGAAGCAGAAATCTTTTCATCAAAATTTTCAAATTTTTTGAAGCCAAAATCCTGTCATGAAAATTTTCAACTTTGTTGAAGCAGAAATCTTTTCATGAAAATCTTCAATTTTTTTGAAGCCGAAATCTTTTCATAAAAATTTTCAACTTTTTTGAAGCAGAAATCTTTTCATAAAAATTTTCAACCTTCTGAAGCAGAAATACTTCAGGAAAATTTTCAACTTTTTAAAAAGCCTGAAATTTTCAACTTTTTTGAAACCGAAATACTTCATGAAAATTTTCAACTTTTTTGAAGCAGAAATCTTTTCATGAAAATCTTCACCTTTTTTGAAGCCGAAATCTTTTCATGAAAATTTTCAACTTTTTTGAAGCCAAAATACTTCATGAAAATGTTCAACTTTTTTGAAGCCGAAATCTTTTCATGAAAATTTTCAACTTTTTTGAATCTGAAATACTTCATGAAAATGTTTAACTTTTTTGAAGCCGAAATCTTTTCATGAAAATTTTTAACTTTTTTGAAGCCGAAATCTTTTCATGAAAATTTTCAACTTTTTTGAATCTGAAATACTTCATGAAAATGTTTAACTTTTTTGAAGCCGAAATCTTTTCATGAAAATTTTTAACTTTTTTGAAGCCGAAATCTTTTCATGAAAATTTTCAACTTTTTTGAAGCAGAAATCTTTTCATGAAAATTATCAACTTTTTTGAAAATGAAACCTTTTCATGAAAATTTTCAACTTTTTTGAAGCCGAAATCTTTTCATGTAAAACTTCAACTTTTTTGAAGCCAAAATACTTTATGAAAATTTTTAACTTTTTTAAAGCCAAAATCCTGTCATAAAAATGTTCAACTTTTTTGAAGCAGAAATCGTTTCATGAAGATCTTCAACTTTTTTGAAGCAGAAATCTTTTCATGAA
Source organism: Labrus bergylta (assembly GCF_963930695.1). Taxonomy (NCBI): domain Eukaryota; kingdom Metazoa; phylum Chordata; class Actinopteri; order Labriformes; family Labridae; genus Labrus; species Labrus bergylta. The sequence goes on along the minus strand of NC_089198.1, from coordinate 35,030,539 downwards.
AATTTTCAACTTTTTTGAAGCAGAAATCTTTTCATGAAAATTTTCAACTTTTTTGAAGCCGAAATCTTTTCAGGAGAATGTTCAACTTTTTTGAAGCAGAAATCTTTTCATGAAAATTTGTAACTTTTTTGAAGCCGAAATCTTTTCATGAAAATCTTCACCTTTTTTGAAGCCGAAATCTTTTCATGAAAATTTTCAACTTTTTTCAAGCCAAAATACTTCATGAAAATGTTCAACTTTTTTGAAGCCGAAATCTTTTCATGAAAATTTTCAACTTTTTTGAAGCAGAAATCTTTTCATGAAAATTATCAACTTTTTTGAAAATGAAACCTTTTCATGAAAATGTTCAGCTTTTTTGAAGCCAAAATACTTTATGAAAATTTTTAACTTTTTTAACGACAAAATCCTGTCATAAAAATGTTCAATTTTTTTGAAGCAGAAATCGTTTCATGAAGATCTTCAACTTTTTTGAAGCAGAAAACTTTTCATTTCAATTTTCAACCTTTTTGAAGCCGAAATACTTCATGAAAATCTTCAACTTTTTTGAAGCCGAACTCTTTTCATGAAAAATTTCAAATTTGTTGAAGCTGAAATCTTTTCATGGAAATTTTCAACTTTTTTGAAGCCAAAATCTTTTCATGAAAATTTTCAACTTTTTTGAAGCAGAAATCTTTTCATGAAAATTATCAACTTTTTTGAAAATGAAACCTTTTCATGAAAATTTTCAACTTTTTTGAAGCCGAAATCTTTTCATGTAAAATTTCAACTTTTTTGAAGCCAAAATACTTTATGAAAATTTTCAACTTTTTTGAAGCCAAAATACTTCAGGAAAATTTTTAACTTTTTAAAAAGCTTGAAATTTTCAACTTTTTTGAAACAGAAATCTTTTCATGTAAATTTTACACTTTTTTGAAGCAGAAAACTTTTCATTTCAATTTTCAACTTTTTTGAAGCCGAAATACTTCATGAAAATCTTCAACTTTTTTGAAGCCGAACTCTTTTCATGAAAAATTTCAAATTTGTTGAAGCTGAAATCTTTTCATGGAAATTTTCAACTTTTTTGAAGCCGAAATCTTTTCGTGAAAATTTTCAACTTTTTTGAATCTGAAATACTTCATGAAAATGTTCAACTTTTTTGAAGCCGAAATCTTTTCATGAGAATGTTCAACTTTTTTGAAGCAGAAATCTTTTCATGAAAATTTGTAACTTTTTTGAAGCCGAAATCTTTTCATGAAAATTTTCAACTTTTTTGAAGCAGAAATCTTTTCATAAAAATTTTCAACTTTCCGAAGCAGAAATATTTTCATGAAAATTTTCAACTTTTTTGAAGCCGAAATACTTCATGAAAATGTTCAACTTTTTTGAAGCCGCAATCTTTTCATGAAAATTTTCAACTTTTTTGAATTTGAAATACTTCATGAAAATGTTCAACTTCTTTGAAGCAGAAATCTTTTCATGTAAATTTTAAACTTTTTTGAAGCCGAAATACTTCATGAAAATTTTTAAATTTTTTGAAGCCAAAATCTTTTCATGAAAGTTTTCAACTTTTTTGAAGCAGAAATCTTTTCATGAAAATTATCAACTTTTTTGAAAATGAAACCTTTTCATGAAAATTTTCAACTTTTTTGAAGCCGAAATCTTTTCATGTAAAACTTCAACTTTTTTGAAGCCAAAATACTTTATGAAAATTTTTAACTTTTTTAAAGCCAAAATCCTGTCATAAAAATGTTCAACTTTTTTGAAGCAGAAATCGTTTCATGAAGATCTTCAACTTTTTTGAAGCAGAAATCTTTTCATGAAAATTTTCAACTTTTTTGAAGCAGAAATCTTTTCATGAAAATTTTCAACTTTTTTGAAGCCGAAATCTTTTCAGGAGAATGTTCAACTTTTTTGAAGCAGAAATCTTTTCATGAAAATTTGTAACTTTTTTGAAGCCGAAATCTTTTCATGAAAATCTTCACCTTTTTTGAAGCCGAAATCTTTTCATGAAAATTTTCAACTTTTTTGAAGCCGAAATCTTTTCATGAAAATTTTCAACTTTTTTGAAGCAGAAATCTTTTCATGAAAATTATCAACTTTTTTGAAAATGAAACCTTTTCATGAAAATGTTCAGCTTTTTTGAAGCCAAAATACTTTATGAAAATTTTTAACTTTTTTAACGACAAAATCCTGTCATAAAAATGTTCAATTTTTTTGAAGCAGAAATCGTTTCATGAAGATCTTCAACTTTTTTGAAGCAGAAAACTTTTCATTTCAATTTTCAACCTTTTTGAAGCCGAAATACTTCATGAAAATCTTCAACTTTTTTGAAGCCGAACTCTTTTCATGAAAAATTTCAAATTTGTTGAAGCTGAAATCTTTTCATGGAAATTTTCAACTTTTTTGAAGCCAAAATCTTTTCATGAAAATTTTCAACTTTTTTGAAGCAGAAATCTTTTCATGAAAATTATCAACTTTTTTGAAAATGAAACCTTTTCATGAAAATTTTCAACTTTTTTGAAGCCGAAATCTTTTCATGTAAAATTTCAACTTTTTTGAAGCATAAATCTTTTCATGAAAAATTTCAAATTTGTTGAAGCTGAAATCTTTTCATGGAAATTTTACACTTTTTTGAATCAGAAATCTTTTCATGAAAATTTTTAACTTTTTTGAAGCCGAAATACTTATTGAAGATTTTCGACTTTTTTGAAGCCGAAATCTTTTCATGAAAATTTTAAACTTTTTTGAAGAAGAAATCTTTTCATGTAAATTTTCAACTTTGTTAAACCCAAAATCCTGTCATTAAAATTTTCAACTTTTTTGAAGCCGAATTACTTCATGAAAATTTTCAACTTTTTTGAAGCCGAATTACTTCATGAAAATTTTCAACTTTTTTGAAGCCAAAATCTTTTCATGAAAATTTTAAACTTTTTTGAAGAAGAAATCCTTTCATGTAAATTTTCAACTTTTTTAAACCCAAAATCCTGTCATTAAAATTTTCAACTTTTTTGAAGCCGAATTACTTCATGAAAATTTTCAACTTTTTTGAAGCCGAAATCTTTTCATGAAAGTTTTCAACTTTTTAAAAGCTTGAAATTTTCAACTTTTTTGAAAATGAAACCTTTTCATGTAAATTTTGAACTTTTTTGAAAATGAAATCTTTTCATGAAAGTTTTCAACTTTTTCAAAGCTGAAATACCTCATGAAAGTTTTCAACTTTTTTAAAGCTGAAATCTTTATATGTAAATTTTCAACTTTATTCAAACTGATATTCTGTCCTGACTACATTTTCTAACTCAAAGTGTCGTTTCAAAGGAAAAATACTGTTAGAAGGAGTGATTCAGACAAAATTAGATGAAACAGCAGCACTGGTCACAAACAACGATATTAACAGCTTTAGTGATCAAATTGAGCGTATCTTGCGAAGCTGAGCTCGAAAGTGACATGAAACATGTTTTTGAGACATAAAGTGACACTTACTGTTCAGACTACATTTTCTAACTCAAAGTGTCGTTTCAAAGTAAAAATACTGTTAGAAGGAGTGATTCAGACAAAGTTAGATGAAACAGCAGCACTGGTAACAAATGAGCGCAGTTACATGAAATTACATCAAAAACAACATTCCCTTAGCCAGACAACGCTATGAACAGCTTTAGTGATCAAATTGAGCGTATCTTGCGAAGCTGAGCTCGAAAGTGACATGAAACATGTTTTTGAGACATAAAGTGACACTTACAGTGAATACCTGTTCCGACTACATTTTCTAACTCAAAGTGTCGTTTCAAAGTAAAAATACTGTTAGAAGGAGTGATTCAGACAAAATTAGATGAAACAGCAGCACTGGTAACAAATAAGCGCAGTTACATGAAATGACATCAAAATCAACATTCCCTGAGCCAGACAACGCTATTAACAGCTTTAGTGATCAAATTGAGCGTATCTTGCGAAGCTGAGCTCGAAAGTGACATGAAACATGTTTTTGAGACATAAAGTGACACTTACAGTGAATACCTGTTCAGACTACATTTTCTAACTCAAAGTGTCGTTTCAAAGTAAAAACACTGTTAGAAGGAGTGATTCAGACAAAGTTAGATGAAACAGCAGCACTGGTAACAAATGAGCGCAGTTACATGAAATTACATCAAAAACAACATTCCCTTAGCCAGACAACGCTATGAACAGCTTTAGTGATCAAATTGAGCGTATCTTGCGAAGCTGAGCTCGAAAGTGACATGAAACATGTTTTTGAGACATAAAGTGACACTTACAGTGAATACCTGTTCCGACTACATTTTCTAACTCAAAGTGTCGTTTCAAAGTAAAAATACTGTTAGAAGGAGTGATTCAGACAAAATTAGATGAAACAGCAGCACTGGTAACAAATAAGCGCAGTTACATGAAATGACATCAAAATCAACATTCCCTGAGCCAGACAACGCTATTAACATTTTTAGTGATCAAATTGAGCGTATCTTGCGAAGCTGAGCTCGAAAGTGACATGAAACATGTTTTTGAGACATAAAGTGACACTTACAGTGAATACCTGTTCAGACTACATTTTCTAACTCAAAGTGTCGTTTCAAAGTAAAAATACTGTTAGAAGGAGTGATTCAGACAAAGTTAGATGAAACAGCAGCACTGGTAACAAATGAGCGCAGTTACATGAAATTACATCAAAAACAACATTCCCTTAGCCAGACAACGCTATGAACAGCTTTAGTGATCAAATTGAGCGTATCTTGCGAAGCTGAGCTCGAAAGTGACATGAAACATGTTTTTGAGACATAAAGTGACACTTACAGTGAATACCTGTTCCGACTACATTTTCTAACTCAAAGTGTCGTTTCAAAGTAAAAATACTGTTAGAAGGAGTGATTCAGACAAAGTTAGATGAAACAGCAGCACTGGTAACAAATGAGCGCAGTTACATGAAATTACATCAAAAACAACATTCCCTTAGCCAGACAACGCTATGAACAGCTTTAGTGATCAAATTGAGCGTATCTTGCGAAGCTGAGCTCGAAAGTGACATGAAACATGTTTTTGAGACATAAAGTGACACTTACAGTGAATACCTGTTCCGACTACATTTTCTAACTCAAAGTGTCGTTTCAAAGTAAAAATACTGTTAGAAGGAGTGATTCAGACAAAATTAGATGAAACAGCAGCACTGGTAACAAATAAGCGCAGTTAGATGAAATTACATCAAAAACAACATTCCCTGAGCCAGACAACGCTATTAACAGCTTTAGTGATCAAATTGAGCGTATCTTGCGAAGCTGAGCTCGAAAGTGACATGAAACATGTTTTTGAGACATAAAGTGACACTTACTGTTCCGACTACATTTTCTAATTCAAAGTGTCGTTTCAAAGTAAAAATACTGTTAGAAGGAGTGATTCAGACAAAATTAGATGAAACAGCAGCACTGGTAACAAATGAGCGCAGTTACATGAAATTACATCAAAAACAACATTCCCTGAGCCAGACAACGCTATGAACAGCTTTAGTGATCAAATTGAGCGTATCTTGCGAAGCTGAGCTCGAAAGTGACATGAAACATGTTTTTGAGACATAAAGTGACACTTACAGTGAATACCTGTTCCGAATACATTTTCTAACTCAAAGTGTCGTGTCAAAGTAAAAATACTGTTAGAAGGAGTGATTCAGACAAAATTAGATGAAACAGCAGCACTGGTAACAAATGAGCGCAGTTACATGAAATGACATCAAAATCAACATTCCCTGAGCCAGACAACGCTATTAACAGCTTTAGTGATCAAATTGAGCGTGTCTTGCGAAGCTGAGCTTGAAAGTGACATGAAACATGTTTTTGAGACATAAAGTGACACTTACTGTTCAGACTACATTTTCTAACTCAAAGTGTCGTTTCAAAGTAAAAAATACTGTTAGAAGGAGTGATTCAGACAAAATTAGATGAAACAGCTGTACTGGTAACAAATGAACGCAGTTACATGAAATGACATCAAAATCAACATTGCCTGAGCCAGACAACGCTATTAACAGCTTTAGTGATCAAATTGAGCGTATCTTGCGAAGTTGTGCTCGAAAGTGACATGAAACATGTTTTGAACAGTAAGTGTCACTTTATGTCTCAAAAACATGTTTCATGTCACTTTCGAGCTCAGCTTCGCAAGATACGCTCAATTTGATCACTAAAGCTGTTAATATCATTGTTTGTTACCAGTACAGCTGTTTCATCTAATTTTGTCTGAATCACTCCTTCTAACAGTATTTCTACTTTGAAACGACGCTTTCAGTTAGAAAATGTAGTCAGAACAGGTATTCACTGTAAGTGTCACTTTAGGTCTGAAAAACATGTTTCATGTCACTTTCGAGCTCAGCTTCGCAAGATACGCTCAATTTGATCACTAAAGCTGTTAATATCATTGTTTGTTACCAGTACAGCTGTTTCATCTAATTTTGTCTGAATCACTCCTTCTAACAGTATTTTTACTGCACTTTGAGTTAGAAAATGTAGAGTATCAGTTTGAATAAAGTCGAAAATTTTCTTGAAAAGATTTCTGCTTCAAAAAAGTTTAAATTTTTCATTTCAGGATTTTGGCTTTAAAAAAGGTAAAAATTTTCATGAAGTCTTTCGGCTTCAAAAAAGTTGAAAAATTTCATGAAATATTTCGTCTTCAAAAAAGATGAAAATTTTCATGAAAAGATTTCGGCTTCAAAAAAGTTAAACATTTTCATAAAAAGATTTCGGCATCAAAAAAGTTGAAAATTTTCATGAAAAGATTTAGACTTCAAAAAAGTTGAAAATTTTCATGAATTTTTCGATTTCAAAAAAAGTCTAACATTTTCATGAAAAGATTTTAGCTTCAAAAACTTGAAGATTTTCATGAAAAGATTTCTGCTTCAAAAAAGTTGAAAATTTTCATGACAGGATTTTGGCTTTAAGAAAGGTAAAACATTTTATAAAGTATTTCGGCTTCAAAAAGGTTGAAAGCTTTCATGAAGTATTTCAGCTTCATAAAAGTCGAAGATTTTCATAAAAAGATTCAGACTTCAAAAAAGTTGAAAATTTTCATGAAAAGATTTCGGCTCCAAAAAAGTTGAAAATTTTCATGAAAAGATTTATGCTCCAAAAAAGATGAAAATTTTCATGAAAAGATTTCGGCTTCAAAAAGTTGAAAATTTTCATGAATAGATTTCGGCTTCAAAAAGTTGAAAATTTTCATGAAAAGATTTCGGCTTCAAAAAAGTTAAAAATTTTCATGAAAAGATTTCTGCTTCAAAAAAGTTGAAAATTTTCATGAAAAGATTTTTGCTTCAAAAAAGTTTAAAATTTTCATGAAACGATTTCGGCTTCAAAAAGTTGAAAATTTTCATGAAAAGATTTCGGCTTCAAAAAAGTTGAAAATTTTCATGAACTATTTTAAGTTTCAAAAAAGTTGAAAATTTTCATGAAGTATTTCGGGTTCAAAAAAGTCGACAATTTCATGAAAAGGTTTCGGCTTCAAAAAAGTTGGAAATTTAGATTAAAAGATTTCTGCTTCAAAAAAGTTGAAAATTTACATTAAAAGATTTAGGTTTCAAAAAAGTTGAAAATTTTCATGAAGTATTTCGGCATCAAAAAAGTTGAAAATTTACATTAAAAGATTTAGGTTTCAAAAAAGTTGAAAATTTTCATGAAGTATTTCGGCATCAAAAAAGTTGAAAATTTACATTAAAAGATTTCGGCTTCAAAAAAGTTGAAGATTTTCATAAAAAGATTCAGACTACAAAAAAGTTGAAAATTTTCATGAAAAGATTTCGGCTCCAAAAAAGTTGAAAATTTTCATGACAAGATTTATGCTTCAAAAAAGATGAAAATTTTCATGAAAAGATTTCGGCTTCAAAAAGTTGAAAATTTTCATGAATAGATTTCAGCTTCAAAAAGTTGAAAATTTTCATGAAAAGATTTCGGCTTCAAAAAAGTTGAAAATTTTCATGAACTATTTTAAGTTTCAAAAAAGTTGAAAATTTTCATGAAGTATTTCGGCTTCAAAAAAGTCGACGATTTTCATGAAAAGATTTCGGCTTCAAAAAAGTTGAAAATTTACATTAAAAGATTTCGGCTTCAAAAAAGTTAAAAATTTTCATGAAAAGATTTCTGCTTCAAAAAAGTTGAAAATTTTCATGAAAAGATTTTTGCTTCAAAAAAGTTTAAAATTTTCATGAAACGATTTCGGCTTCAAAAAGTTGAAAATTTTCATGAAAAGATTTCGGCTTCAAAAAAGTTGAAAATTTTCATGAACTATTTTAAGTTTCAAAAAAGTTGAAAATTTTCATGAAGTATTTCGGGTTCAAAAAAGTCGACAATTTCATGAAAAGGTTTCGGCTTCAAAAAAGTTGAAAATTTAGATTAAAAGATTTCTGCTTCAAAAAAGTTGAAAATTTTCATGAAAAGATTTAGGTTTCAAAAAAGTTGAAAATTTTCATGAAGTATTTCGGCATCAAAAAAGTTGAAAATTTACATTAAAAGATTTCGGCTCCAAAAAAGTTGAAAATTTTCATGAAAAGATTTCGGCTCCAAAAAAGTTGAAAATTTTCATGAAAAGATTTAGACTTCAAAAAAGTTGAAAATGTTGATGAATTTTTTCGACTTCAAAAAAGTCTAAAATTTTCATGAAAAGATTTATGCTTCAAAAAAGATGAAAATTTTCATGAAAAGATTTAGACTTCAAAAAAGTTGAAAAATGTTCATGAAGTATTTCGGCTTCAAAAAAGTTAAAAATTTTCATCAAAAGATTTCTGCTTCAAAAAAGTTGAATATTTTCATGAAATAATTTCAGCTTCAAAAAAGTTGAAAATTTTCATGAAAAGATTTCGGCTTCAAAAAAGTCGAACATTTTCATGTAAAGATTTAGGATTCAAAAAAGTTGAAAATTTTCATGAAGTATTTCGGCTTCAAAAAAGTCAACGATTTTCATGAAAAGATTTCTGTTACAAAAAAGTTGAAAATTTTCATGAAAAGATTTAGTTTTCAAAAAAGTTGAAAATTTACATTAAAAGATTTCTGCTTCAAAAAAGTTGAAAATTTTCATGAAGTACTTCGGCTTCAAAAAAGTTGAAAGTTTTCATGAAAAGATTTAGGTTTCCAAAAAGTTGAAAATTTACATTAAAAGATTTCGGCTTCAAAAAAGTTGAAAATTTTCATGAAGTATTTCTGCTTCAAACAAGTTGAAAATGTTCATGAATTTTTTCGACTTCAAAAAAGTCTAAGATTTTCTTGAAAAGATTTCTGCTTCAAAAAGTTGAAAATTTTCATGAAAAGATTTCGGCTTCAAAAAAGTTGAAAATTTTCATGAAGTATTTCGGCTTCAAAAAAGTCCACGATTTTCATGTAAAGATTTAGGCTTCAAAAAGGTTGAAAATTTTCATGAAGTATTTCGGCTTCAAAAAAGTCGACGATTTTCATGTAAAGATTTAGGCTTCAAAAAACTTGAACATTTTCATGAAAAGATTTCTGCTTCAAAAAAGTTGAAAATTTTCATGAAAAGATTTCGGCTTCAAAAAGTTGAAAATTTTCATGAAAAGATTTCGGCTTCAAAAAGTTGACCATTTTCATGAAAAGATTTCACTTCAAAAAAGTTGAAAATTTTCATGAAAAGATTTCGGTTTCAAAAAGTTGAAAATTTTCATGAAAAGATCTCGGCTTCAAAAAAGTTGAACATTTTCATGAAAAGCGTTCGGCTTCAAAAAAGTTGAAAATTTTCATGAAAAGATTTCAGCTTCAAAAAGGTTGAAAATTTACATGAAAAGATTTCGACTTCAAAAAAGTCGAAGATTTTCATGAAAAGATTTAGGCTTTAAAAAAGTTGAACATTTTCATGAAGTATTTCGGTTGCAAAAAAATGGAACATTTACATGAAAAGATTTCGGCTTCAAAAAAGTTGAACATTTTCATGAAAAGATTTCTGCTTCAAAAAAGTTGAAAATTTACATGAAAAGATTTCGGCTTCAAAAAGTTGAAAATTTTCATGAAAAGATTTCGGCTTCAAAAAAGTTGAACATTTTCATGAAAAGATTTCGGCTTGAAAAAAGTTGAAAATTTTCATGAAAAGATTTCAGCTTCAAAAAAGTTGAACATTTTCATGAAAAGATTTCGGCTTCAAAAAAGTTGAACATTTTCATGAAAAGATTTCGTCTTGAAAAAAGTTGAACATTTTCATGAAAAGATTTCGTCTTGAAAAAAGTTGAAAATTTTCATGAAAAGATTTCGGCTTCAAAAAAGTTGAAAATTTTCATGAAAAGATTTCGGCTTCAAAAAAGTCAAAAACTTTCATGAAGTATTTCGGCTTCAAAAAAGTTGAAAATTTTCATGAAAAGATTTCTATTTCAAAAAGTTAAAAATTTTCATGAAAAGATTTCGGCTTCAAAAAAGTTGAAGATTTTCATGAAAAGATTTCTGCTTCAAAAAAGTTGAAAATTTTCATGACAGGATTTTAGCTTTAAAAAAGGTAAAAATTTTCATGAAGTATTTCGGCTTCAAAAAGGTTGAAAACTTTCATGAACTATTTCGGCTTTAAAAAAAGGCGAAGATTTTAATGAAAAGATTTCTGCTTCAAAAAAGTTGAAAATTTTCATGAAAAGATTTAGGCTTCAAAAAAGTTGAAAATTTTCATCAAGTATTTCGGGTTCAAAAAAGTCGAAGTATTTCATGAAAAGATTTCTGCTTCAAAAAAGTTGAAAATTTTCATGAAAAGATTTCGGCTTCAAAAAAGTTGAAAATTTACATGAAAAGATTTCGGCTTCAAAAAAGTTGAACATTTTCATGAAAAGATTTCTGCTTCAAAAAAGTTGAAAATTTACATGAAAAGATTTCGGCTTCAAAAAAGTTGAAAATTTTCATGAAAAGATTTCGGCTTCAAAAAAGTTGAACATTTTCATGAAGTATTTCGGCTTGAAAAAAGTTGAAAATTTACATTAAAAGATTTCGGCTTCAAAAAAGTCAAAAACTTTCATGAAGTATTTCGGCTTCAAAAAAGTTGAAAATTTTCATGAAAAGATTTCTGCTTCAAAAAAGTTGAAAATTTTCATGAAAAGATTTAGGTTTCAAAAAGTTGAAAATTTTCATGAAAAGATTTCAGCTTCAAAAAAGTTGAACATTTTCATGAAAAGATTTCGGCTTCAAAAAAGTTGAAAATTTTCATGAAAAGATTTCGGCTTCAAAAAAGTTGAAGATTTTCATGAAGTATTTCGGCTTGAAAAAAGTTGAAAATTACATTAAAAGATTTCGGCTTCAAAAAAGTCAAAAACTTTCATGAAGTATTTTGTCTTCAAAAAAGTTGAAAATTTTCATGAAAAGATTTTTACTTCAAAAAGTTGAAAATTTTCATGAAAAGATTTTGGCTTCAAAAAAGTTGAAGATTTTCATGAAAAGATTTTGGCTTCAAAAAAGTTGAAAATTTTCATGAACTATTTCGGCATCAAAAAAGTTGAAAACTTTCATGAAGTATTTCTGCTTTAAAAATGTCAAAGTGACCTGGTTGAGTTTTTATTTTCTATATCTTTGCAATAAATTCATCTCATCATTCAGTATTCAAGGTATTCCTCAATTAACTTGTTTTTGATCATCATACATCCTTATTTTAGTTTTTCCTTTCTTACTTTTTGAATAAAAAACATTTTTGTATCATTACCTTTCTAATGCACAACATGGGTCAAAAATGAATCCACTTTCTATGTTATTTCATGTATGGCTGAGTGTTTCTATGATATATCTTTGAAATAAATACATTTTATCATTTACTTTTCCAAGTATGCAGTAAATATCTTGTTTTTGTTAAGCACAAATCATCATTTGTATTTTTCCTTTCTTACTTTATGAACGAGCACAGCTTTTGTATTTCTACATCAAGTTTACACACATGGGTCAGAAACGACCCACAGGCATTTACTATAGCATTTGCTGTGAAACGTGGTTGTTTCAGACATTTCACAGCTCAGCACAGCTCCCTTGGAACATCTAATACATGTAAGTATTGTTTTTAAATTGTTCTAACATCACTTTAGAAAATATTTGATGACAATTGTGAAAGATAACTGTACATAACATTTGATTAGGTTTAGGTTACCTTGAGAGTGAGTACATTACTTGTCAGAAAGTTACAAGTAATTACTATTAGCTAGCTAGCTGTTGACACTTCTATTTTAGTTAGCTAATTCTATTGTAGTTAGCTAACTATTATGTAGATTGCTAGGCTACTTAGCAAAGTACTTAGCTAAGCTACTTAGCCAAGTCACCAAAATAAAACTGTATGTATGTGTATGTATATTGATGTGCATCTGAAAATTGTATTGTGCTTTTGATTTTCTTTATCCAGAGTATGGCTGGTCCCAGATTTACTACTGAGATGGTTGTAGCGATGCTGCAGGAAGAACCAGATGAGGAGGCAATTTGTCTTGATTCAGAGTCTGAAATTTCTGATGATGATGACCCAGAATATTTGCCAGAGGGTCAAGCTGGAGTTGTGGGTGTGTCTGGGAATCCATGAAGAAGACTCCTCTGATGATACAGAAGACTCATCTGATGAGTCCTCTGAAGAGGAAACTCAGACCCAGTCCAATAGATTGAGTAAAAACGGATCTTACTGGAATGAGAATCCCCCCATTCATGGCAGAACAAGAAGCCATAACATTCTGAGGAGCTGCCCAGGACCTACACCTGGATCACCAGCTGTTTCACCAAAAGATGCCTGGGATATGTTCATGAGTGACAACATCATTGAGGAGGTTCTAATATGTACCAACTTAGAGGGACAAAGAACAGCCACAGCAAAAGGGAAAGAGTGGAGAAGCATTGATAAAGAAGAATTGATGGCCTTCATCAATTCTTGCAGGGGGGGAGAAGAGCTGGGATGTGGCCTTGCGGGAGCTGTTTGTGGATCCGCTGCAAAATCCAATTTACAAGGCCACCATGGGGCTTAGGAGATATGAAGATATCCGCCGCGTCATACGGTTTGACGACAAGAGGACCAGGGCTCTGCGACTGGAAACAGACCACATGGCGGCATTTAGGTATGTGTGGGACTGTTTCCTGGACAACTGCAGAAGAAAGTTCATCCCCAGTGACTGTGTCACCATAGATGAGCAGCTTGTGCCATTCCGAGGCAGGTGCAAGTTACGGCAACACATGCCCAGCAAGCCTGCAAAATATGGGATAAAAATCTTCTGGATGTGCGACGCAAGGGTACCTTATGCAATAGATGGAATTGTCTATACCGGGAGACAGCCAGGAGAGGAGGTTCAGAGGAACCTTGGAGAGAATGTCGTCCAGCAATTGTGCAGTGGAATCAGACAGACAGGTGAATGTAAAGTACAATAGAGAAACTAATGTATTAAGTTTTAGCACAATACCTACATACTTTTTCCCAATCTTTAATAATGTGTATTTTATTTTTTTATTTGATTTCTCTGTAAGCAAAATAGTAAAACAGAATAAAATGCAATGCAATGCAACAGATTATGGCGTTAGAGTTTAAAGAATTCCATGTTGAGTAAATTTACAATCTTTTCCCCCTCTCATAGGTCGCAACATCACAATTAGCAACTTCTTCACCAGTGTCCCGCTGGCTGAGAAGCTCCTCGAGAAGAACCTGACCATTGTTGGGACTCTTTGCCAGAACAAATCGGACATACCACCTATCATGAAGCCATCCAAATCACGGGAGATTCATAGCTCAGAATTCGGATTCAATGGCAACATGACCATGGTGAGCTATGTGCAGAAGAAGGGAAAAGCTGTTGTCCTCCTGAGCACTATGCATGATGACAAAGCAGTGGATGACAGCAGTCAGAAGAAGAAACAATGGGAAGATGTGGGTTTAAAAAACAAAACACAGCCACCACCCAGCCACAAGAGGACATCAGACAGGAGGGCCAAAGGAAGAGGAAGAGGTGCACGATCTGCCCAGTTACCAAAGACAGAAAAGTCAGCAGCTAGTGTTCCCAGTGCACCAGGCCTGTGTGCAAGGAGCACAAACTCTTAGTGATCATTTGTGAGGCATGTCAAAATTGAGATGGCAATTTGTGCTCTAGTGATGTGTTCAGTTGTATTTCATTTTGTTTGGTCACATTCACCAGTTTACAGTTGTTAAATTACAGATACAGTTCAGTTCAACAGCCGTGTTATCTGTTATCAGAGGTATGTGTATGTGTGACAAAATGACAAATAAACATGTTGCAAATATGAAATACATAAGTGTTTGGCTCCACTCACTGCTAAAGTAATTACTTGAAACAAATTATTATTATAGTATTAATTCATTTAATTTTAAATCACACTTGGATGTATGGGTCATTTTTGACCCATGTGTGTAAACTTGATGTAGTAATAAAAAAACTATTTTTGTTCCATTTTTATGAAAGTAAAAATGGAAATAGTGATTGGTGGTAATCAAAAACAAGATATTTAAAGAATCCTTGGAATATTCAATCATAAAATAAATTGATTTCAAAAGGTAGAACAAAGAAAAACTCAGCCAGCATGAAGAAAGTCGAAGATTTTCATGAAAATTTTCAACTTTTTTGAAGCCGAAATACTTCATGAAAATCTTTGACTTTTTTGAAGCCGAAATCTTTTCATGAAAGTTTTCAACTTTTTTCAAGCCGAAATCTTTTCATGAAAATTTTGAACTTTTTTGAAGCAGAAATCTTTTCATCAAAATTTTCAAATATTTTGAAGCCGAAATACTTCATGAAAGTTTTCAACCTGTTTGAAGCCGAAATACTTCATGAAAATTTTTACCTTTTTTAAAGCCAAAATCCTGTCATGAAAATTTTCAACTTTGTTGAAGCCGAAATCTTTTCATGAAAATCTTCAACTTTTTTGAAGCCGAAATCTTTTCATAAAAATGTTCAACCTTTTTGAATTTGAAATACTTCATGAAAATGTTCAACTTCTTTGAAGCCAAAATCTTTTCATGAAAGTTTTCAACTTTGTTAAAGCCGAAATGTTTTCATGAAAATTTTGAACTTTTTTGAAGCAGAAATCTTTTCATCAAAATTTTCAAATTTTTTGAAACCAAAATCCTGTCATGAAAATTTTCAACTTTGTTGAAGCAGAAATCTTTTCATGAAAATCTTCAATTTTTTTGAAGCCGAAATCTTTTCATAAAAATTTTCAACTTTTTTGAAGCAGAAATCTTTTCATAAAAATTTTCAACTTTCTGAAGCAGAAATACTTCAGGAAAATTTTCAACTTTTTAAAAAGCCTGAAATTTTCAACTTTTTTGAAACCGAAATACTTCATGAAAATTTTCAACTTTTTTGAAGCAGAAATCTTTTCATGAAAATCTTCACCTTTTTTGAAGCCGAAATCTTTTCATGAAAATTTTCAACTTTTTTGAAGCCAAAATACTTCATGAAAATGTTCAACTTTTTTGAAGCCGAAATCTTTTCATGAAAATTTTCAACTTTTTTGAATCTGAAATACTTCATGAAAATGTTCAACTTTTTTGAAGCCGAAATCTTTTCATGAAAATTTTTAACTTTTTTGAAGCCGAAATCTTTTCATGAAAATTTTCAACTTTTTTGAAGCAGAAATCTTTTCATGAAAATTATCAACTTTTTTGAAAATGAAACCTTTTCATGAAAATTTTCAACTTTTTTGAAGCCGAAATCTTTTCATGTAAAACTTCAACTTTTTTGAAGCCAAAATACTTTATGAAAATTTTTAACTTTTTTAAAGCCAAAATCCTGTCATAAAAATGTTCAACTTTTTTGAAGCAGAAATCGTTTCATGAAGATCTTCAACTTTTTTGAAGCAGAAATCTTTTCATGAAAATTTTCAACTTTTTTGAAGCAGAAATCTTTTCATGAAAATTTTCAACTTTTTTGAAGCCGAAATCTTTTCAGGAGAATGTTCAACTTTTTTGAAGCAGAAATCTTTTCATGAAAATTTGTAACTTTTTTGAAGCCGAAATCTTTTCATGAAAATCTTCACCTTTTTTGAAGCCGAAATCTTTTCATGAAAATTTTCAACTTTTTTGAAGCCAAAATACTTCATGAAAATGTTCAACTTTTTTGAAGCCGAAATCTTTTCATGAAAATTTTCAACTTTTTTGAAGCAGAAATCTTTTCATGAAAATTATCAACTTTTTTGAAAATGAAACCTTTTCATGAAAATGTTCAGCTTTTTTGAAGCCAAAATACTTTATGAAAATTTTTAACTTTTTTAACGACAAAATCCTGTCATAAAAATGTTCAACTTTTTTGAAGCAGAAATCGTTTCTGAAGATCTTCAACTTTTTTGAAGCAGAAATCTTTTCATGAAAATTTTCAACTTTTTTGAAGCAGAAATCTTTTCATGAAAATTTTCAACTTTTTTGAAGCCGAAATCTTTTCAGGAGAATGTTCAACTTTTTTGAAGCAGAAATCTTTTCATGAAAATTTGTAACTTTTTTGAAGCCGAAATCTTTTCATGAAAATTTTCAACTTTTTTGAAGCAGAAATCTTTTCATGAAAATTTTACACTTTTTTGAAGCCGAAATCTTTTCATTCAAATTTTCAACTTTTTTGAAGCCGAAATACTTCATGAAAATCTTCAACTTTTTTGAAGCCGAACTCTTTTCATGGAAAATTTCAAATTTGTTGAAGCTGAAATATTTTCATGGAAATTTTCAACTTTTTTGAAGCAGAAATCTTTTCATGAAAATTATCAACTTTTTTGAAAATGAAACCTTTTCATGAAAATGTTCAACTTTTTTGAAGCCGAAAGCTTTTCATGTAAAATTTCAACTTTTTTGAAGCCAAAATACTTCATGAAAATTTTCAACTTTTTTGAAGCCAAAATACTTCAGGAAAATTTTTAACTTTCTTAAAGCCAAAATCCTGTCATGAAAATGTTCAACTTTTTTGAAGCAGAAATCGTTTCATGAAGATCTTCAACTTTTTTGAAGCAGAAATCTTTTCATGAAAATCTTCAACTTTTTTTAAGCAGAAATCTTTTCATGTAAATTTTCAACTCTTTTGAAGCCGAAAAACTTCATGAAAGTTTTCAACTTTTTTGAAGCCAAAATCTTTTCATGAAAATTTTCAACTTTTTTGAAGAAGAAATCTTTTCATGTAAATTTTCAACTTTATTAAATCCAAAATTCTGTCATAAAAATTTTCAACTTTTTTGAAGCCAAAATCTTTTCATGGAAAATCTTTGACTTTTTTAATGCAGAAATCTTTTCATGAAAATTTTCAAGCAGCAATCTTTTCATGAAAATTTTCAATTTTTTTAAGCAGAAATCTTTTCATGTAAATTTTCAACTTTTTTGAAGCCGAAATCTTTTCATGAAAATTTTCAACTTTTTAAAAAGCTTGAAATTTTCAACTTTTTTGAAACAGAAATCTTTTCATGTAAATTTTACACTTTTTTGAAGCAGAAAACTTTTCATTTCAATTTTCAACCTTTTTGAAGCCGAAATACTTCATGAAAATCTTCAACTTTTTTGAAGCCGAACTCTTTTCATGAAAAATTTCAAATTTGTTGAAGCTGAAATCTTTTCATGGAAATTTTCAACTTTTTTGAAGCTGAAATATTTTCATGGAAATTTTCAACTTTTTTGAAGCAGAAATCTTTTCATGAAAATTATCAACTTTTTTGAAAATGAAACCTTTTCATGAAAATGTTCAACTTTTTTGAAGCCGAAAGCTTTTCATGTAAAATTTCAACTTTTTTGAAGCCAAAATACTTTATGAAAATTTTCAACTTTTTTGAAGCCAAAATACTTTAGGAAAATTTTTAACTTTTTAAAAAGCTTGAAATTTTCAACTTTTTTGAAACAGAAATCTTTTCATGTAAATTTTACACTTTTTTGAAGCAGAAAACTTTTCATTTCAATTTTCAACTTTTTTGAAGCCGAAATACTTCATGAAAATCTTCAACTTTTTTGAAGCCGAACTCTTTTCATGAAAAATTTCAAATTTGTTGAAGCTGAAATCTTTTCATGGAAATTTTCAACTTTTTTGAAGCCGAAATCTTTTCGTGAAAATTTTCAACTTTTTTGAATCTGAAATACTTCATGAAAATGTTCAACTTTTTGAAGCCGAAATCTTTTCATGAGAATGTTCAACTTTTTTGAAGCAGAAATCTTTTCATGAAAATTTGTAACTTTTTTGAAGCCGAAATCTTTTCATGAAAATTTTCAACTTTTTTGAAGCATAAATCTTTTCATGAAAAATTTCAAATTTGTTGAAGCTGAAATCTTTTCATGGAAATTTTACACGTTTTTGAATCAGAAATCTTTTCATGAAAATTTTTAACTTTTTTGAAGCCGAAATACTTATTGAAGATTTTCGACTTTTTTGAAGCCGAAATCTTTTCATGTAAATTTTCAAAGTTTTTGAAGCCGAAATACTTCATGAAAATCTTCAACTTTTGTAAAGCAGAAAAACGTCATGAAAATTTTCAACTTTTTTGAAGCCAAAATCTTTTCATGAAAATTTTAAACTTTTTTGAAGAAGAAATCTTTTCATGTAAATTTTCAACTTTTTTAAACCCAAAATCCTGTCATTAAAATTTTCAACTTTTTTGAAGCCGAATTACTTCATGTAAATTTTCAACTTTTTTGAAGCCGAAATCTTTTCATGAAAGTTTTCAACTTTTTAAAAGCTTGAAATTTTCAACTTTTTTGAAACAGAAATCTTTTCATGTAAATTTTGAACTTTTTTGAAAATGAAATCTTTTCATGAAAGTTTTCAACTTTTTCAAAGCTGAAATACTTCATGAAAATCTTCAACTTTTGTAAAGCAGAAAAACGTCATGAAAATTTTCAACTTTTTTGAAGCTTAAATACTTCATGAAAATTTTCAACTTTTTTGAAGCCGAATTACTTCATGAAAATTTTCAACTTTTTTGAAGCCAAAATCTTTTCATGAAAATTTTAAACTTTTTTGAAGAAGAAATCTTTTCATGTAAATTTTCAACTTTTTTAAACCCAAAATCCTGTCATTAAAATTTTCAACTTTTTTGAAGCCGAATTACTTCATGAAAATTTTCAACTTTTTTGAAGCCGAAATCTTTTCATGAAAGTTTTCAACTTTTTAAAAGCTTGAAATTTTCAACTTTTTTGAAACAGAAATCTTTTCATGTAAATTTTGAACTTTTTTGAAAATGAAATCTTTTCATGAAAGTTTTCAACTTTTTCAAAGCTGAAATACTTCATGAAAGTTTTCAACTTTTTTAAAGCTGAAATCTTTATATGTAAATTTTCAACTTTATTCAAACTGATATTCTGTCCTGACTACATTTTCTAACTCAAAGTGTCGTTTCAAAGGAAAAATACTGTTAGAAGGAGTGATTCAGACAAAATTAGATGAAACAGCAGCACTGGTCACAAACAACGATATTAACAGCTTTAGTGATCAAATTGAGCGTATCTTGCGAAGCTGAGCTCGAAAGTGACATGAAACATGTTTTTGAGACATAAAGTGACACTTACTGTTCAGACTACATTTTCTAACTCAAAGTGTCGTTTCAAAGTAAAAATACTGTTAGAAGGAGTGATTCAGACAAAATTAGATGAAACAGCAGCACTGGTAACAAATAAGCGCAGTTAGATGAAATTACATCAAAAACAACATTCCCTGAGCCAGACAACGCTATTAACAGCTTTAGTGATCAAATTGAGCGTATCTTGCGAAGCTGAGCTCGAAAGTGACATGAAACATGTTTTTGAGACATAAAGTGACACTTACAGTGAATACCTGTTCCGACTATATTTTCTAACTCAAAGTGTCGTTTCAAAGTAAAAATACTGTTAGAAGGAGTGATTCAGACAAAATTAGATGAAACAGCAGCACTGGTAACAAATAAGCGCAGTTACATGAAATGACATCAAAATCAACATTCCCTGAGCCAGACAACGCTATTAACAGCTTTAGTGATCAAATTGAGCGTATCTTGCGAAGCTGAGCTCGAAAGTGACATGAAACATGTTTTTGAGACATAAAGTGACACTTACAGTGAATACCTGTTCCGACTACATTTTCTAACTCAAAGTGTCGTTTCAAAGTAAAAATACTGTTAGAAGGAGTGATTCAGACAAAATTAGATGAAACAGCAGCACTGGTAACAAATAAGCGCAGTTACATGAAATGACATCAAAATCAACATTCCCTGAGCCAGACAACGCTATTAACAGCTTTAGTGATCAAATTGAGCGTATCTTGCGAAGCTGAGCTCGAAAGTGACATGAAACATGTTTTTGAGACATAAAGTGACACTTACAGTGAATACCTGTCCTGACTACATTTTCTAACTCAAAGTGTCGTTTCAAAGTAAAAATACTGTTAGAAGGAGTGATTCAGACAAAATTAGATGAAACAGCAGCACTGGTAACAAATAAGCGCAGTTAGATGAAATTACATCAAAAACAACATTCCCTGAGCCAGACAACGCTATTAACAGCTTTAGTGATCAAATTGAGCGTATCTTGCGAAGCTGAGCTCGAAAGTGACATGAAACATGTTTTTGAGACATAAAGTGACACTTACAGTGAATACCTGTTCCGACTACATTTTCTAACTCAAAGTGTCGTTTCAAAGTAAAAATACTGTTAGAAGGAGTGATTCAGACAAAATTAGATGAAACAGCAGCACTGGTAACAAATGAGCGCAGTTACATGAAATAACATCAAAATCAACATTCCCTGAGCCAGACAACGCTATTAACAGCTTTAGTGATCAAATTGAGCGTGTCTTGCGAAGCTGAGCTTGAAAGTGACATGAAACATGTTTTGAACAGTAAGTGTCACTTTATGTCTCAAAAACATGTTTCATGTCACTTTCGAGCTCAGCTTCGCAAGATACGCTCAATTTGATCACTAAAGCTGTTAATAGCGTTGTTTGTTTCCAGTGCTGCTGTTTCATCTAATTTTGTCTGAATCACTCCTTCTAACAGTATTTTTACTTTGAAACGACACTTTGAGTTAGAAAATGTAGTCAGGACAGGTATTCACTGTAAGTGTCACTTTATGTCTCAAAAACATGTTTCATGTCACTTTCGAGCTCAGCTTCGCAAGATACGCTCAATTTGATCACTAAAGCTTTTAATAGCGTTGTCAGGCTCAGGGAATGTTGATTTTGATGTCATTTCATGTAACTGCGCTCATTTGTTACCAGTACAGCTGTTTCATCTAATTTTGTCTGAATCACTCCTTCTAACAGTATTTTTACTTTGAAACGACGCTTTCAGTTAGAAAATGTAGTCTGAACAGTAAGTGTCACTTAATGTCTGAAAAACATGTTTCATGTCACTTTCGAGCTCAGCTTCGCAAGATACGCTCAATTTGATCACTAAAGCTGTTAATAGCGTTGTTTGTTTCCAGTGCTGCTGTTTCATCTAATTTTGTCTGAATCACTCCTTCTAACAGTATTTTTACTTTGAAACGACACTTTGAGTTAGAAAATGTAGTCAGGACAGGTATTCACTGTAAGTGTCACTTTATGTCTCAAAAACATGTTTCATGTCACTTTCGAGCTCAGCTTCGCAAGATACGCTCAATTTGATCACTAAAGCTTTTAATAGCGTTGTCAGGCTCAGGGAATGTTGATTTTGATGTCATTTCATGTAACTGCGCTCATTTGTTACCAGTACAGCTGTTTCATCTAATTTTGTCTGAATCACTCCTTCTAACAGTATTTTTACTTTGAAACGACGCTTTCAGTTAGAAAATGTAGTCTGAACAGTAAGTGTCACTTAATGTCTGAAAAACATGTTTCATGTCACTTTCGAGCTCAGCTTCGCAAGATACGCTCAATTTGATCACTAAAGCTGTTAATAGCGTTGTCAGGCTCAGGGAATGTTGATTTTGATGTCATTTCATGTAACTGCGCTCATTTGTTACCAGTACAGCTGTTTCATCTAATTTTGTCTGAATCACTCCTTCTAACAGTATTTTTACTTTGAAACGACGCTTTCAGTTAGAAAATGTAGTCTGAACAGTAAGTGTCACTTAATGTCTGAAAAACATGTTTCATGTCACTTTCGAGCTCAGCTTCGCAAGATACGCTCAATTTGATCACTAAAGCTGTTAATAGCGTTGTCAGGCTCAGGGAATGTTGATTTTGATGTCATTTCATGTAACTGCGCTCATTTGTTACCAGTACAGCTGTTTCATCTAATTTTGTCTGAATCACTCCTTCTAACAGTATTTCTACTTTGAAGCGACGCTTTCAGTTAGAAAATGTAGTCAGAACAGGTATTCACTGTAAGTGTCACTTTAGGTCTGAAAAACATGTTTCATGTCACTTTCGAGCTCAGCTTCGCAAGATACGCTCAATTTGATCACTAAAGCTGTTAATATCATTGTTTGTTACCAGTACAGCTGTTTCATCTAATTTTGTCTGAATCACTCCTTCTAACAGTATTTTTACTGCACTTTGAGTTAGAAAATGTAGAGTATCAGTTTGAATAAAGTCGAAAATTTTCTTGAAAAGATTTCTGCTTCAAAAAAGTTTAAATTTTTCATTTCAGGATTTTGGCTTTAAAAAAGGTAAAAATTTTCATGAAGTCTTTCGGCTTCAAAAAAGTTGAAAAATTTCATGAAATATTTCGTCTTCAAAAAAGATGAAAATTTTCATGAAAAGATTTCGGCTTCAAAAAGTTGAAAATTTTCATGAATAGATTTCGGCTTCAAAAAGTTGAAAATTTTCATGAAAAGATTTCGGCTTCAAAAAAGTTGAAAATTTTCATGAACTATTTTAAGTTTCAAAAAAGTTGAAAATTTTCATGAAGTATTTCGGCTTCAAAAAAGTCGACGATTTTCATGAAAAGATTTCGGCTTCAAAAAAGTTTAAAATTTACATTAAAAGATTTCGGCTTCAAAAAAGTTAAAAATTTTCATGAAAAGATTTCTGCTTCAAAAAAGTTGAAAATTTTCATGAAAAGATTTATGCTTCAAAAAAGTTGAAAATTTTCATGAAACGATTTCGGCTTCAAAAAGTTGAAAAATTTCATGAAATATTTCGTCTTCAAAAAAGATGAAAATTTTCATGAAAAGATTTCGGCTTCAAAAAAGTTAAACATTTTCATAAAAAGATTTCGGCATCAAAAAAGTTGAAAATTTTAATGAAAAGATTTAGACTTCAAAAAAGTTGAAAATGTCCATGAATTTTTTGGACTTCAAAAAAGTCTAAAATTTTCATGAAAAGATTTAGACTTCAAAAAAGTTGAAAATTTACATTAAAAGATTTCTGCTTCAAAAAAGTTGAAAATTTTCATGAAGTACTTCGGCTTCAAAAAAGTTGAAAGTTTTCATGAAAAGATTTAGGTTTCCAAAAAGTTGAAAATTTACATTAAAAGATTTCGGCTTCAAAAAAGTTGAAAATTTTCATGAAGTATTTCTGCTTCAAACAAGTTGAAAATGTTCATGAATTTTTTCGACTTCAAAAAAGTCTAAGATTTTCTTGAAAAGATTTCTGCTTCAAAAAGTTGAAAATTTTCATGAAAAGATTTCGGCTTCAAAAAAGTTGAAAATTTCCATGAAGTATTTCGGCTTCAAAAAAGTCCACGATTTTCATGTAAAGATTTAGGCTTCAAAAAACTTGAACATTTTCATGAAAAGATTTCGGCTTCAAAAAAGTTGAACATTTTCATGAAAAGATTTCTGCTTCAAAAAAGTTGAAAATTTTCATGAAAAGATTTCGGCTTCAAAAAGTTGACCATTTTCATGAAAAGATTTCGGCTTCAAAAAAGTTGAAAATTTTCATGAAAAGATTTCGGTTTCAAAAAGTTGAAAATTTTCATGAAAAGATCTCGGCTTCAAAAAAGTTGAACATTTTCATGAAAAGATTTCGGCTTCAAAAAAGTTGAAAATTTACATGAAAAGATTTCAGCTTCAAAAAGGTTGAAAATTTACATGAAAAGATTTCGACTTCAAAAAAGTCGAAGATTTTCATGAAAAGATTTAGGCTTTAAAAAAGTTGAACATTTTCATGAAGTATTTCGGTTGCAAAAAAATGGAACATTTTCATGAAAAGATTTCGGCTTCAAAAAAGTTGAACATTTTCATGAAAAGATTTCGTCTTGAAAAAAGTTGAAAATTTTCATGAAAAGATTTCGGCTTCAAAAAAGTTGAAAATTTTCATGAAAAGATTTCGGCTTCAAAAAAGTCAAAAACTTTCATGAAGTATTTCGGCTTCAAAAAAGTTGAAAATTTTCATGAAAAGATTTCTATTTCAAAAAGTTAAAAATTTTCATGAAAAGATTTCGGCTTCAAAAAAGTTGAAGATTTTTATGAAAAGATTTCTGCTTCAAAAAAGTTGAAAATTTTCATGACAGGATTTTAGCTTTAAAAAAGGTAAAAATTTTCATGAAGTATTTCGGCTTCAAAAAGGTTGAAAACTTTCATGAACTATTTCGGCTTTAAAAAAAGGCGAAGATTTTAATGAAAAGATTTCTGCTTCAAAAAAGTTGAAAATTTTCATGAAAAGATTTAGGCTTCAAAAAAGTTGAAAATTTTCATCAAGTATTTCGGGTTCAAAAAAGTCGAAGTATTTCATGAAAAGATTTCTGCTTCAAAAAAGTTGAAAATTTTCATGAAAAGATTTCGGCTTCAAAAAAGTTGAAAATTTACATGAAAAGATTTCGGCTTCAAAAAAAGTTGAACATTTTCATGAAAAGATTTCTGCTTCAAAAAAGTTGAAAATTTTCATGAAAAGATTTATGCTTCAAAAAAGTTGAAAATTTTCATGAAAAGATTTAGGTTTCAAAAAAGTTGAAAATTTTCATGAAGTATTTCGGCATCAAAAAAGTTGAAAATTTACATTAAAAGATTTCGGCTTCAAAAAATTTGAAAATTTTCATGAAGTATTTCGGCTTCAAAAAAGTCAACGATTTTCATGAAAAGATTTCGGCTTCAAAAAAGTTGAAAATGTTCATGAAAAGATTTAGACTTCAAAAAAGTTGAAGATGTTCATGAATTTTTTCGACTTCAAAAAAGTTGAAAATTTTCATGAAAAGATTTATGCTTCAAAAAGTTGAAAATTTTCATGAAAAGATTTCAGCTTCAAAAAGTTGAAAATTTTCATGAAAAGATTTCGGCTTCAAAAAAGTTGAAAATTTACATGAACTATTTTAAGTTTCAAAAAAGTTGAAAATTTTCATGAAGTATTTCGGCTTCAAAAAAGTTGAAAATTTTCATGAAGTATTTCGGCTTCAAAAAAGTTGAAAATTTTCATGAAGTATTTCGGCTTCAAAAAAGTCAACGATTTTCATGAAAAGATTTCGGCTCCAAAAAAGTTGAAAATTTTCATGAAAAGATTTAGACTTCAAAAAAGTTGAAAATGTTGATGAATTTTTTCGACTTCAAAAAAGTCTAAAATTTTCATGAAAAGATTTATGCTTCAAAAAAGATGAAAATTTTCATGAAAAGATTTAGACTTCAAAAAAGTTGAAAAATGTTCATGAAGTATTTCGGCTTCAAAAAAGTTAAAAATTTTCATCAAAAGATTTCTGCTTCAAAAAAGTTGAATATTTTCATGAAATAATTTCAGCTTCAAAAAAGTTGAAAATTTTCATGAAAAGATTTCGGCTTCAAAAAAGTCGAACATTTTCATGTAAAGATTTAGGATTCAAAAAAGTTGAAAATTTTCATGAAGTATTTCGGCTTCAAAAAAGTCAACGATTTTCATGAAAAGATTTCTGTTACAAAAAAGTTGAAAATTTTCATGAAAAGATTTAGGTTTCAAAAAAGTTGAAAATTTACATTAAAAGATTTCGGCTTCAAAAAAGTTGAACATTTTCATGAAAAGATTTCGTCTTGAAAAAAGTTGAACATTTTCATGAAAAGATTTCGGCTTCAAAAAAGTTGAAAATTTTCATGAAAAGATTTCGGCTTCAAAAAAGTCAAAAACTTTCATGAAGTATTTCGGCTTCAAAAAAGTTGAAAATTTTCATGAAAAGATTTCGGCTTCAAAAAAGTTGAAAATTTTCATGAAGTATTTCGGCTTCAAAAAAGTCCACGATTTTCATGTAAAGATTTAGGCTTCAAAAAAGTTGAAAATTTTCATGAAGTATTTCGGCTTCAAAAAAGTCCACGATTTTCATGTAAAGATTTAGGCTTCAAAAAACTTGAACATTTTCATGAAAAGATTTCGGCTTCAAAAAAGTTGAACATTTTCATGAAAAGATTTCGGCTTCAAAAAGTTGAAAATTTTCATGAAAAGATTTCGGCTTCAAAAAGTTGACCATTTTCATGAAAAGATTTCGGCTTCAAAAAAGTTGAAAATTTTCATCAAAAGATTTCGGTTTCAAAAAGTTGAAAATTTTCATGAAAAGATCTCGGCTTCAAAAAAGTTGAACATTTTCATGAAAAGCGTTCGGCTTCAAAAAAGTTGAAAATTTTCATGAAAAGATTTCAGCTTCAAAATGGTTGAAAATTTACATGAAAAGATTTCGACTTCAAAAAAGTCGAAGATTTTCATGAAAAGATTTAGGCTTTAAAAAAGTTGAACATTTTCATGAAAAGATTTCGGCTCCAAAAAAGTTGAAAATTTTCATGACAAGATTTATGCTTCAAAAAAGATGAAAATTTTCATGAAAAGATTTCGGCTTCAAAAAGTTGAAAATTTTCATGAATAGATTTCAGCTTCAAAAAGTTGAAAATTTTCATGAAAAGATTTCGGCTTCAAAAAAGTTGAAAATTTTCATGAACTATTTTAAGTTTCAAAAAAGTTGAAAATTTTCATGAAGTATTTCGGCTTCAAAAAAGTCGACGATTTTCATGAAAAGATTTCGGCTTCAAAAAAGTTGAAAATTTACATTAAAAGATTTCGGCTTCAAAAAAGTTAAAAATTTTCATGAAAAGATTTCTGCTTCAAAAAAGTTGAAAATTTTCATGAAAAGATTTTTGCTTCAAAAAAGTTTAAAATTTTCATGAAACGATTTCGGCTTCAAAAAGTTGAAAATTTTCATGAAAAGATTTCGTCTTCAAAAAAGTTGAAAATTTTCATGAACTATTTTAAGTTTCAAAAAAGTTGAAAATTTTCATGAAGTATTTCGGGTTCAAAAAAGTCGACAATTTCATGAAAAGGTTTCGGCTTCAAAAAAGTTGAAAATTTAGATTAAAAGATTTCTGCTTCAAAAAAGTTGAAAATTTTCATGAAAAGATTTAGGTTTCAAAAAAGTTGAAAATTTTCATGAAGTATTTCGGCTTCAAAAAAGTTGAAAATTTTCATGAAGTATTTCGGCTTCAAAAAAGTCAACGATTTTCATGAAAAGATTTCGGCTCCAAAAAAGTTGAAAATTTTCATGAAAAGATTTAGACTTCAAAAAAGTTGAAAATGTTGATGAATTTTTTCGACTTCAAAAAAGTCTAAAATTTTCATGAAAAGATTTATGCTTCAAAAAAGATGAAAATTTTCATGAAAAGATTTAGACTTCAAAAAAGTTGAAAAATGTTCATGAAGTATTTCGGCTTCAAAAAAGTTAAAAATTTTCATCAAAAGATTTCTGCTTCAAAAAAGTTGAATATTTTCATGAAATAATTTCAGCTTCAAAAAAGTTGAAAATTTTCATGAAAAGATTTCGGCTTCAAAAAAGTCGAACATTTTCATGTAAAGATTTAGGATTCAAAAAAGTTGAAAATTTTCATGAAGTATTTCGGCTTCAAAAAAGTCAACGATTTTCATGAAAAGATTTCTGTTACAAAAAAGTTGAAAATTTTCATGAAAAGATTTAGGTTTCAAAAAAGTTGAAAATTTACATTAAAAGATTTCGGCTTCAAAAAAGTTGAACATTTTCATGAAAAGATTTCGTCTTGAAAAAAGTTGAACATTTTCATGAAAAGATTTCGGCTTCAAAAAAGTTGAAAATTTTCATGAAAAGATTTCGGCTTCAAAAAAGTCAAAAACTTTCATGAAGTATTTCGGCTTCAAAAAAGTTGAAAATTTTCATGAAAAGATTTCGGCTTCAAAAAAGTTGAAAATTTTCATGAAGTATTTCGGCTTCAAAAAAGTCCACGATTTTCATGTAAAGATTTAGGCTTCAAAAAAGTTGAAAATTTTCATGAAGTATTTCGGCTTCAAAAAAGTCCACGATTTTCATGTAAAGATTTAGGCTTCAAAAAACTTGAACATTTTCATGAAAAGATTTCGGCTTCAAAAAAGTTGAACATTTTCATGAAAAGATTTCGGCTTCAAAAAGTTGAAAATTTTCATGAAAAGATTTCGGCTTCAAAAAGTTGACCATTTTCATGAAAAGATTTCGGCTTCAAAAAAGTTGAAAATTTTCATGAAAAGATTTCGGTTTCAAAAAGTTGAAAATTTTCATGAAAAGATCTCGGCTTCAAAAAAGTTGAACATTTTCATGAAAAGCGTTCGGCTTCAAAAAAGTTGAAAATTTTCATGAAAAGATTTCAGCTTCAAAATGGTTGAAAATTTACATGAAAAGATTTCGACTTCAAAAAAGTCGAAGATTTTCATGAAAAGATTTAGGCTTTAAAAAAGTTGAACATTTTCATGAAGTATTTCGGTTGCAAAAAAATGGAACATTTTCATGAAAAGATTTCGGCTTCAAAAAAGTTGAACATTTTCATGAAAAGATTTCTGCTTCAAAAAAGTTGAAAATTTACATGAAAAGATTTCGGCTTCAAAAAGTTGAAAATTTTCATGAAAAGATTTTGGCTTCAAAAAAGTTGAACATTTTCATGAAAAGATTTCGGCTTGAAAAAAGTTGAAAATTTTCATGAAAAGATTTCAGCTTCAAAAAAGTTGAACATTTTCATGAAAAGATTTCGGCTTCAAAAAAGTTGAACATTTTCATGAAAAGATTTCGTCTTGAAAAAAGTTGAAAATTTTCATGAAAAGATTTCGGCTTCAAAAAAGTTGAAAATTTTCATGAAAAGATTTCGGCTTCAAAAAAGTTGAAAATTTTCATGAAAAGATTTCTATTTCAAAAAGTTAAAAATTTTCATGAAAAGATTTCGGCTTCAAAAAAGTTGAAGATTTTCATGAAAAGATTTCTGCTTCAAAAAAGTTGAAAATTTTCATGACAGGATTTTAGCTTTAAAAAAGGTAAAAATTTTCATGAAGTATTTCGGCTTCAAAAAGGTTGAAAACTTTCATGAACTATTTCGGCTTTAAAAAAAGGCGAAGATTTTAATGAAAAGATTTCTGCTTCAAAAAAGTTGAAAATTTTCATGAAAAGATTTAGGCTTCAAAAAAGTTGAAAATTTTCATCAAGTATTTCGGGTTCAAAAAAGTCGAAGTATTTCATGAAAAGATTTCTGCTTCAAAAAAGTTGAAAATTTTCATGAAAAGATTTCGGCTTCAAAAAAGTTGAAAATTTACATGAAAAGATTTCGGCTTCAAAAAAGTTGAACATTTTCATGAAAAGATTTCTGCTTCAAAAAAGTTGAAAATTTACATGAAAAGATTTCGGCTTCAAAAAAGTTGAAAATTTTCATGAAAAGATTTCGGCTTCAAAAAAGTTGAACATTTTCATGAAGTATTTCGGCTTGAAAAAAGTTGAAAATTACATTAAAAGATATCGGCTTCAAAAAAGTCAAAAACTTTCATGAAGTATTTCGGCTTCAAAAAAGTTGAAAATTTTCATGAAAAGATTTCTACTTCAAAAAAGTTGAAAATTTTCATGAAAAGATTTTGGCTTCAAAAAAGTTGAAAATTTTCATGAACTATTTCGGCATCAAAAAAGTTGAAAACTTTCATGAAGTATTTCTGCTTTAAAAATGTCAAAGTGACCCGGTTGAGTTTTTATTTTCTATATCTTTGCAATAAATTCATCTCATCATTCAGTATTCAAGGTATTCCTCAATTAACTTGTTTTTGATCATCATACATCCTTATTTTAGTTTTTCCTTTCTTACTTTTTGAATAAAAAACATTTTTGTATC
Source organism: Labrus bergylta (assembly GCF_963930695.1). Lineage (NCBI taxonomy): Eukaryota > Metazoa > Chordata > Actinopteri > Labriformes > Labridae > Labrus > Labrus bergylta. The sequence continues at coordinate 35,000,701 of NC_089198.1, read as the reverse complement.
ATTACCTTTCTAATGCACAACATGGGTCAAAAATGAATCCACTTTCTATGTTATTTCATGTATGGCTGAGTGTTTCTATGATATATCTTTGAAATAAATACATTTTATCATTTACTTTTCCAAGTATGCAGTAAATATCTTGTTTTTGTTAAGCACAAATCATCATTTGTATTTTTCCTTTCTTACTTTATGAACGAGCACAGCTTTTGTATTTCTACATCAAGTTTACACACATGGGTCAGAAACGACCCACAGGCATTTACTATAGCATTTGCTGTGAAACGTGGTTGTTTCAGACATTTCACAGCTCAGCACAGCTCCCTTGGAACATCTAATACATGTAAGTATTGTTTTTAAATTGTTCTAACATCACTTTAGAAAATATTTGATGACAATTGTGAAAGATAACTGTACATAACATTTGATTAGGTTTAGGTTACCTTGAGAGTGAGTACATTACTTGTCAGAAAGTTACAAGTAATTACTATTAGCTAGCTAGCTGTTGACACTTCTATTTTAGTTAGCTAATTCTATTGTAGTTAGCTAACTATTATGTAGATTGCTAGGCTACTTAGCAAAGTACTTAGCTAAGCTACTTAGCCAAGTCACCAAAATAAAACTGTATGTATGTGTATGTATATTGATGTGCATCTGAAAATTGTATTGTGCTTTTGATTTTCTTTATCCAGAGTATGGCTGGTCCCAGATTTACTACTGAGATGGTTGTAGCGATGCTGCAGGAAGAACCAGATGAGGAGGCAATTTGTCTTGATTCAGAGTCTGAAATTTCTGATGATGATGACCCAGAATATTTGCCAGAGGGTCAAGCTGGAGTTGTGGGTGTGTCTGGGAATCCATGAAGAAGACTCCTCTGATGATACAGAAGACTCATCTGATGAGTCCTCTGAAGAGGAAACTCAGACCCAGTCCAATAGATTGAGTAAAAACGGATCTTACTGGAATGAGAATCCCCCCATTCATGGCAGAACAAGAAGCCATAACATTCTGAGGAGCTGCCCAGGACCTACACCTGGATCACCAGCTGTTTCACCAAAAGATGCCTGGGATATGTTCATGAGTGACAACATCATTGAGGAGGTTCTAATATGTACCAACTTAGAGGGACAAAGAACAGCCACAGCAAAAGGGAAAGAGTGGAGAAGCATTGATAAAGAAGAATTGATGGCCTTCATCAATTCTTGCAGGGGGGGAGAAGAGCTGGGATGTGGCCTTGCGGGAGCTGTTTGTGGATCCGCTGCAAAATCCAATTTACAAGGCCACCATGGGGCTTAGGAGATATGAAGATATCCGCCGCGTCATACGGTTTGACGACAAGAGGACCAGGGCGCTGCGACTGGAAACAGACCACATGGCGGCATTTAGGTATGTGTGGGACTGTTTCCTGGACAACTGCAGAAGAAAGTTCATCCCCAGTGACTGTGTCACCATAGATGAGCAGCTTGTGCCATTCCGAGGCAGGTGCAAGTTACGGCAACACATGCCCAGCAAGCCTGCAAAATATGGGATAAAAATCTTCTGGATGTGCGACGCAAGGGTACCTTATGCAATAGATGGAATTGTCTATACCGGGAGACAGCCAGGAGAGGAGGTTCAGAGGAACCTTGGAGAGAATGTCGTCCAGCAATTGTGCAGTGGAATCAGACAGACAGGTGAATGTAAAGTACAATAGAGAAACTAATGTATTAAGTTTTAGCACAATACCTACATACTTTTTCCCAATCTTTAATAATGTGTATTTTATTTTTTTATTTGATTTCTCTGTAAGCAAAATAGTAAAACAGAATAAAATGCAATGCAATGCAACAGATTATGGCGTTAGAGTTTAAAGAATTCCATGTTGAGTAAATTTACAATCTTTTCCCCCTCTCATAGGTCGCAACATCACAATTAGCAACTTCTTCACCAGTGTCCCGCTGGCTGAGAAGCTCCTCGAGAAGAACCTGACCATTGTTGGGACTCTTTGCCAGAACAAATCGGACATACCACCTATCATGAAGCCATCCAAATCACGGGAGATTCATAGCTCAGAATTCGGATTCAATGGCAACATGACCATGGTGAGCTATGTGCAGAAGAAGGGAAAAGCTGTTGTCCTCCTGAGCACTATGCATGATGACAAAGCAGTGGATGACAGCAGTCAGAAGAAGAAACAATGGGAAGATGTGGGTTTAAAAAACAAAACACAGCCACCACCCAGCCACAAGAGGACATCAGACAGGAGGGCCAAAGGAAGAGGAAGAGGTGCACGATCTGCCCAGTTACCAAAGACAGAAAAGTCAGCAGCTAGTGTTCCCAGTGCACCAGGCCTGTGTGCAAGGAGCACAAACTCTTAGTGATCATTTGTGAGGCATGTCAAAATTGAGATGGCAATTTGTGCTCTAGTGATGTGTTCAGTTGTATTTCATTTTGTTTGGTCACATTCACCAGTTTACAGTTGTTAAATTACAGATACAGTTCAGTTCAACAGCCGTGTTATCTGTTATCAGAGGTATGTGTATGTGTGACAAAATGACAAATAAACATGTTGCAAATATGAAATACATAAGTGTTTGGCTCCACTCACTGCTAAAGTAATTACTTGAAACAAATTATTATTATAGTATTAATTCATTTAATTTTAAATCACACTTGGATGTATGGGTCATTTTTGACCCATGTGTGTAAACTTGATGTAGTAATAAAAAAACTATTTTTGTTCCATTTTTATGAAAGTAAAAATGGAAATAGTGATTGGTGGTAATCAAAAACAAGATATTTAAAGAATCCTTGGAATATTCAATCATAAAATAAATTGATTTCAAAAGGTAGAACAAAGAAAAACTCAGCCAGCATGAAGAAAGTCGAAGATTTTCATGAAAATTTTCAACTTTTTTGAAGCCGAAATACTTCATGAAAATCTTTGACTTTTTTGAAGCCGAAATCTTTTCATGAAAGTTTTCAACTTTTTTCAAGCCGAAATCTTTTCATGAAAATTTTGAACTTTTTTGAAGCAGAAATCTTTTCATCAAAATTTTCAAATATTTTGAAGCCGAAATACTTCATGAAAGTTTTCAACCTGTTTGAAGCCGAAATACTTCATGAAAATTTTTACCTTTTTTAAAGCCAAAATCCTGTCATGAAAATTTTCAACTTTGTTGAAGCCGAAATCTTTTCATGAAAATCTTCAACTTTTTTGAAGCCGAAATCTTTTCATAAAAATGTTCAACCTTTTTGAATTTGAAATACTTCATGAAAATGTTCAACTTCTTTGAAGCCAAAATCTTTTCATGAAAGTTTTCAACTTTGTTAAAGCCGAAATGTTTTCATGAAAATTTTGAACTTTTTTGAAGCAGAAATCTTTTCATCAAAATTTTCAAATTTTTTGAAACCAAAATCCTGTCATGAAAATTTTCAACTTTGTTGAAGCAGAAATCTTTTCATGAAAATCTTCAATTTTTTTGAAGCCGAAATCTTTTCATAAAAATTTTCAACTTTTTTGAAGCAGAAATCTTTTCATAAAAATTTTCAACTTTCTGAAGCAGAAATACTTCAGGAAAATTTTCAACTTTTTAAAAAGCCTGAAATTTTCAACTTTTTTGAAACCGAAATACTTCATGAAAATTTTCAACTTTTTTGAAGCAGAAATCTTTTCATGAAAATCTTCACCTTTTTTGAAGCCGAAATCTTTTCATGAAAATTTTCAACTTTTTTGAAGCCAAAATACTTCATGAAAATGTTCAACTTTTTTGAAGCCGAAATCTTTTCATGAAAATTTTCAACTTTTTTGAATCTGAAATACTTCATGAAAATGTTCAACTTTTTTGAAGCCGAAATCTTTTCATGAAAATTTTTAACTTTTTTGAAGCCGAAATCTTTTCATGAAAATTTTCAACTTTTTTGAAGCAGAAATCTTTTCATGAAAATTATCAACTTTTTTGAAAATGAAACCTTTTCATGAAAATTTTCAACTTTTTTGAAGCCGAAATCTTTTCATGTAAAACTTCAACTTTTTTGAAGCCAAAATACTTTATGAAAATTTTTAACTTTTTTAAAGCCAAAATCCTGTCATAAAAATGTTCAACTTTTTTGAAGCAGAAATCGTTTCATGAAGATCTTCAACTTTTTTGAAGCAGAAATCTTTTCATGAAAATTTTCAACTTTTTTGAAGCAGAAATCTTTTCATGAAAATTTTCAACTTTTTTGAAGCCGAAATCTTTTCAGGAGAATGTTCAACTTTTTTGAAGCAGAAATCTTTTCATGAAAATTTGTAACTTTTTTGAAGCCGAAATCTTTTCATGAAAATCTTCACCTTTTTTGAAGCCGAAATCTTTTCATGAAAATTTTCAACTTTTTTGAAGCCAAAATACTTCATGAAAATGTTCAACTTTTTTGAAGCCGAAATCTTTTCATGAAAATTTTCAACTTTTTTGAAGCAGAAATCTTTTCATGAAAATTATCAACTTTTTTGAAAATGAAACCTTTTCATGAAAATGTTCAGCTTTTTTGAAGCCAAAATACTTTATGAAAATTTTTAACTTTTTTAACGACAAAATCCTGTCATAAAAATGTTCAACTTTTTTGAAGCAGAAATCGTTTCTGAAGATCTTCAACTTTTTTGAAGCAGAAATCTTTTCATGAAAATTTTCAACTTTTTTGAAGCAGAAATCTTTTCATGAAAATTTTCAACTTTTTTGAAGCCGAAATCTTTTCAGGAGAATGTTCAACTTTTTTGAAGCAGAAATCTTTTCATGAAAATTTGTAACTTTTTTGAAGCCGAAATCTTTTCATGAAAATTTTCAACTTTTTTGAAGCAGAAATCTTTTCATGAAAATTTTACACTTTTTTGAAGCCGAAATCTTTTCATTCAAATTTTCAACTTTTTTGAAGCCGAAATACTTCATGAAAATCTTCAACTTTTTTGAAGCCGAACTCTTTTCATGGAAAATTTCAAATTTGTTGAAGCTGAAATATTTTCATGGAAATTTTCAACTTTTTTGAAGCAGAAATCTTTTCATGAAAATTATCAACTTTTTTGAAAATGAAACCTTTTCATGAAAATGTTCAACTTTTTTGAAGCCGAAAGCTTTTCATGTAAAATTTCAACTTTTTTGAAGCCAAAATACTTCATGAAAATTTTCAACTTTTTTGAAGCCAAAATACTTCAGGAAAATTTTTAACTTTCTTAAAGCCAAAATCCTGTCATGAAAATGTTCAACTTTTTTGAAGCAGAAATCGTTTCATGAAGATCTTCAACTTTTTTGAAGCAGAAATCTTTTCATGAAAATCTTCAACTTTTTTTAAGCAGAAATCTTTTCATGTAAATTTTCAACTCTTTTGAAGCCGAAAAACTTCATGAAAGTTTTCAACTTTTTTGAAGCCAAAATCTTTTCATGAAAATTTTCAACTTTTTTGAAGAAGAAATCTTTTCATGTAAATTTTCAACTTTATTAAATCCAAAATTCTGTCATGAAAATTTTCAACTTTTTTGAAGCCAAAATCTTTTCATGGAAAATCTTTGACTTTTTTAATGCAGAAATCTTTTCATGAAAATTTTCAAGCAGCAATCTTTTCATGAAAATTTTCAATTTTTTTAAGCAGAAATCTTTTCATGTAAATTTTCAACTTTTTTGAAGCTGAAATCTTTTCATGGAAATTTTCAACTTTTTTGAAGCCAAAATCTTTTCATGAAAATTTTCAACTTTTTTGAAGCAGAAATCTTTTCATGAAAATTATCAACTTTTTTGAAAATGAAACCTTTTCATGAAAATTTTCAACTTTTTTGAAGCCGAAATCTTTTCATGTAAAATTTCAACTTTTTTGAAGCCAAAATACTTTATGAAAATTTTCAACTTTTTTGAAGCCAAAATACTTCAGGAAAATTTTTAACTTTTTAAAAAGCTTGAAATTTTCAACTTTTTTGAAACAGAAATCTTTTCATGTAAATTTTACACTTTTTTGAAGCAGAAAACTTTTCATTTCAATTTTCAACTTTTTTGAAGCCGAAATACTTCATGAAAATCTTCAACTTTTTTGAAGCCGAACTCTTTTCATGAAAAATTTCAAATTTGTTGAAGCTGAAATCTTTTCATGGAAATTTTCAACTTTTTTGAAGCCGAAATCTTTTCGTGAAAATTTTCAACTTTTTTGAATCTGAAATACTTCATGAAAATGTTCAACTTTTTTGAAGCCGAAATCTTTTCATGAGAATGTTCAACTTTTTTGAAGCAGAAATCTTTTCATGAAAATTTGTAACTTTTTTGAAGCCGAAATCTTTTCATGAAAATTTTCAACTTTTTTGAAGCATAAATCTTTTCATGAAAAATTTCAAATTTGTTGAAGCTGAAATCTTTTCATGGAAATTTTAAACTTTTTTGAATCAGAAATCTTTTCATGAAAATTTTTAACTTTTTTGAAGCCGAAATACTTATTGAAGATTTTCGACTTTTTTGAAGCCGAAATCTTTTCATGTAAATTTTCAAAGTTTTTGAAGCCGAAATACTTCATGAAAATCTTCAACTTTTGTAAAGCAGAAAAACGTCATGAAAATTTTCAACTTTTTTGAAGCTTAAATACTTCATGAAAATTTTCAACTTTTTTGAAGCCGAATTACTTCATGAAAATTTTCAACTTTTTTGAAGCCAAAATCTTTTCATGAAAATTTTAAACTTTTTTGAAGAAGAAATCTTTTCATGTAAATTTTCAACTTTTTTAAACCCAAAATCCTGTCATTAAAATTTTCAACTTTTTTGAAGCCGAATTACTTCATGAAAATTTTCAACTTTTTTGAAGCCAAAATCTTTTCATGAAAATTTTAAACTTTTTTGAAGAAGAAATCTTTTCATGTAAATTTTCAACTTTTTTAAACCCAAAATCCTGTCATTAAAATTTTCAACTTTTTTGAAGCCGAATTACTTCATGAAAATTTTCAACTTTTTTGAAGCCGAAATCTTTTCATGAAAGTTTTCAACTTTTTAAAAGCTTGAAATTTTCAACTTTTTTGAAACAGAAATCTTTTCATGTAAATTTTGAACTTTTTTGAAAATGAAATCTTTTCATGAAAGTTTTCAACTTTTTCAAAGCTGAAATACTTCATGAAAATCTTCATCTTTTGTAAAGCAGAAAAACGTCATGAAAATTTTCAACTTTTTTGAAGCTTAAATACTTCATGAAAATTTTCAACTTTTTTGAAGCCGAATTACTTCATGAAAATTTTCAACTTTTTTGAAGCCAAAATCTTTTCATGAAAATTTTAAACTTTTTTGAAGAAGAAATCTTTTCATGTAAATTTTCAACTTTTTTAAACCCAAAATCCTGTCATTAAAATTTTCAACTTTTTTGAAGCCGAATTACTTCATGAAAATTTTCAACTTTTTTGAAGCCGAAATCTTTTCATGAAAGTTTTCAACTTTTTAAAAGCTTGAAATTTTCAACTTTTTTGAAACAGAAATCTTTTCATGTAAATTTTGAACTTTTTTGAAAATGAAATCTTTTCATGAAAGTTTTCAACTTTTTCAAAGCTGAAATACTTCATGAAAATCTTCATCTTTTGTAAAGCAGAAAAACGTCATGAAAATTTTCAACTTTTTTGAAGCTTAAATACTTCATGAAAATTTTCAACTTTTTTGAAGCCGAATTACTTCATGAAAATTTTCAACTTTTTTGAAGCCAAAATCTTTTCATGAAAATTTTAAACTTTTTTGAAGAAGAAATCTTTTCATGTAAATTTTCAACTTTTTTAAACCCAAAATCCTGTCATTAAAATTTTCAACTTTTTTGAAGCCGAATTACTTCATGAAAATTTTCAACTTTTTTGAAGCCGAAATCTTTTCATGAAAGTTTTCAACTTTTTAAAAGCTTGAAATTTTCAACTTTTTTGAAACAGAAATCTTTTCATGTAAATTTTGAACTTTTTTGAAAATGAAATCTTTTCATGAAAGTTTTCAACTTTTTCAAAGCTGAAATACTTCATGAAAATCTTCAACTTTTGTAAAGCAGAAAAACGTCATGAAAATTTTCAACTTTTTTGAAGCTTAAATACTTCATGAAAATTTTCAACTTTTTTGAAGCCGAATTACTTCATGAAAATTTTCAACTTTTTTGAAGCCAAAATCTTTTCATGAAAATTTTAAACTTTTTTGAAGAAGAAATCTTTTCATGTAAATTTTCAACTTTTTTAAACCCAAAATCCTGTCATTAAAATTTTCAATTTTTTTGAAGCCGAATTACTTCCTGAAAATTTTCAACTTTTTTGAAGCCGAAATCTTTTCATGAAAGTTTTCAACTTTTTAAAAGCTTGAAATTTTCAACTTTTTTGAAACAGAAATCTTTTCATGTAAATTTTGAACTTTTTTGAAAATGAAATCTTTTCATGAAAGTTTTCAACTTTTTCAAAGCTGAAATACTTCATGAAAGTTTTCAACTTTTTTAAAGCTGAAATCTTTATATGTAAATTTTCAACTTTATTCAAACTGATATTCTGTCCTGACTACATTTTCTAACTCAAAGTGTCGTTTCAAAGGAAAAATACTGTTAGAAGGAGTGATTCAGACAAAATTAGATGAAACAGCAGCACTGGTCACAAACAACGATATTAACAGCTTTAGTGATCAAATTGAGCGTATCTTGCGAAGCTGAGCTCGAAAGTGACATGAAACATGTTTTTGAGACATAAAGTGACACTTACTGTTCAGACTACATTTTCTAACTCAAAGTGTCGTTTCAAAGTAAAAATACTGTTAGAAGGAGTGATTCAGACAAAATTAGATGAAACAGCAGCACTGGTAACAAATAAGCGCAGTTAGATGAAATTACATCAAAAACAACATTCCCTGAGCCAGACAACGCTATTAACAGCTTTAGTGATCAAATTGAGCGTATCTTGCGAAGCTGAGCTCGAAAGTGACATGAAACATGTTTTTGAGACATAAAGTGACACTTACAGTGAATACCTGTTCCGACTACATTTTCTAACTCAAAGTGTCGTTTCAAAGTAAAAATACTGTTAGAAGGAGTGATTCAGACAAAATTAGATGAAACAGCAGCACTGGTAACAAACAACGCTATTAACAGCTTTAGTGATCAAATTGAGCGTATCTTGCGAAGCTGAGCTCGAAAGTGACATGAAACATGTTTTTGAGACATAAAGTGACACTTACTGTTCAGACTACATTTTCTAACTCAAAGTGTCGTTTCAAAGTAAAAATACTGTTAGAAGGAGTGATTCAGACAAAATTAGATGAAACAGCAGCACTGGTAACAAATGAGCGCAGTTACATGAAATAACATCAAAATCAACATTCCCTGAGCCAGACAACGCTATTAACAGCTTTAGTGATCAAATTGAGCGTGTCTTGCGAAGCTGAGCTTGAAAGTGACATGAAACATGTTTTGAACAGTAAGTGTCACTTTATGTCTCAAAAACATGTTTCATGTCACTTTCGAGCTCAGCTTCGCAAGATACGCTCAATTTGATCACTAAAGCTGTTAATAGCGTTGTTTGTTTCCAGTGCTGCTGTTTCATCTAATTTTGTCTGAATCACTCCTTCTAACAGTATTTTTACTTTGAAACGACACTTTGAGTTAGAAAATGTAGTCAGGACAGGTATTCACTGTAAGTGTCACTTTATGTCTCAAAAACATGTTTCATGTCACTTTCGAGCTCAGCTTCGCAAGATACGCTCAATTTGATCACTAAAGCTTTTAATAGCGTTGTCAGGCTCAGGGAATGTTGATTTTGATGTCATTTCATGTAACTGCGCTCATTTGTTACCAGTACAGCTGTTTCATCTAATTTTGTCTGAATCACTCCTTCTAACAGTATTTTTACTTTGAAACGACGCTTTCAGTTAGAAAATGTAGTCAGAACAGGTATTCACTGTAAGTGTCACTTTAGGTCTGAAAAACATGTTTCATGTCACTTTCGAGCTCAGCTTCGCAAGATACGCTCAATTTGATCACTAAAGCTGTTAATATCATTGTTTGTTACCAGTACAGCTGTTTCATCTAATTTTGTCTGAATCACTCCTTCTAACAGTATTTTTACTGCACTTTGAGTTAGAAAATGTAGAGTATCAGTTTGAATAAAGTCGAAAATTTTCTTGAAAAGATTTCTGCTTCAAAAAAGTTTAAATTTTTCATTTCAGGATTTTGGCTTTAAAAAAGGTAAAAATTTTCATGAAGTCTTTCGGCTTCAAAAAAGTTGAAAAATTTCATGAAATATTTCGTCTTCAAAAAAGATGAAAATTTTCATGAAAAGATTTCGGCTTCAAAAAGTTGAAAATTTTCATGAATAGATTTCGGCTTCAAAAAGTTGAAAATTTTCATGAAAAGATTTCGGCTTCAAAAAAGTTGAAAATTTTCATGAACTATTTTAAGTTTCAAAAAAGTTGAAAATTTTCATGAAGTATTTCGGCTTCAAAAAAGTCGACGATTTTCATGAAAAGATTTCAGCTTCAAAAAAGTTGAAAATTTACATTAAAAGATTTCGGCTTCAAAAAAGTTGAAAATTTTCATGAAAAGATTTATGCTTCAAAAAAGTTGAAAATTTTCATAAAACGATTTCGGCTTCAAAAAGTTGAAAATGTCCATGAATTTTTTGGACTTCAAAAAAGTCTAAAATTTTCATGAAAAGATTTATGCTTCAAAAATGTTGAAAATTTTCATGAACTATTTCGACTTCAAAAAAGTCTAAAATTTTCATGAAAAGATTTAGGTTTCCAAAAAGTTGAAAATTTACATTAAAAGATTTCGGCTTCAAAAAAGTTGAAAATTTTCATGAAGTATTTCTGCTTCAAACAAGTTGAAAATGTTCATGAATTTTTTCGACTTCAAAAAAGTCTAAGATTTTCTTGAAAAGATTTCTGCTTCAAAAAGTTGAAAATTTTCATGAAAAGATTTCGGCTTCAAAAAGTTGAAAATTTTCATGAAAAGATTTCGGCTTCAAAAAAGTTGAAAATTTTCATGAAGTATTTCGGCTTCAAAAAAGTCCACGATTTTCATGTAAAGATTTAGGCTTCAAAAAGGTTGAAAATTTTCATGAAAAGATTTCTGCTTCAAAAAAGTTGAAAATTTTCATGAAAAGATTTCGGCTTCAAAAAGTTGAAAATTTTCATGAAAAGATTTCGTCTTCAAAAAGTTGACCATTTTCATGAAAAGATTTCGGCTTCAAAAAAGTTGAAAATTTTCATGAAAAGATTTCGGTTTCAAAAAGTTGAAAATTTTCATGAAAAGATCTCGGCTTCAAAAAAGTTGAACATTTTCATGAAAAGCGTTCGGCTTCAAAAAAGTTGAAAATTTTCATGAAAAGATTTCAGCTTCAAAAAGGTTGAAAATTTACATGAAAAGATTTCGACTTCAAAAAAGTCGAAGATTTTCATGAAAAGATTTAGGCTTTAAAAAAGTTGAACATTTTCATGAAGTATTTCGGTTGCAAAAAAATGGAACATTTACATGAAAAGATTTCGGCTTCAAAAAAGTTGAACATTTTCATGAAAAGATTTCTGCTTCAAAAAAGTTGAAAATTTACATGAAAAGATTTCGGCTTCAAAAAGTTGAAAATTTTCATGAAAAGATTTCGGCTTCAAAAAAGTTGAACATTTTCATGAAAAGATTTCGGCTTGAAAAAAGTTGAAAATTTTCATGAAAAGATTTCAGCTTCAAAAAAGTTGAACATTTTCATGAAAAGATTTCGGCTTCAAAAAAGTTGAACATTTTCATGAAAAGATTTCGTCTTGAAAAAAGTTGAACATTTTCATGAAAAGATTTCGTCTTGAAAAAAGTTGAAAATTTTCATGAAAAGATTTCGGCTTCAAAAAAGTTGAAAATTTTCATGAAAAGATTTCGGCTTCAAAAAAGTCAAAAACTTTCATGAAGTATTTCGGCTTCAAAAAAGTTGAAAATTTTCATGAAAAGATTTCTATTTCAAAAAGTTAAAAATTTTCATGAAAAGATTTCGGCTTCAAAAAAGTTGAAGATTTTCATGAAAAGATTTCTGCTTCAAAAAAGTTGAAAATTTTCATGACAGGATTTTAGCTTTAAAAAAGGTAAAAATTTTCATGAAGTATTTCGGCTTCAAAAAGGTTGAAAACTTTCATGAACTATTTTGGCTTTAAAAAAAGGCGAAGATTTTAATGAAAAGATTTCTGCTTCAAAAAAGTTGAAAATTTTCATGAAAAGATTTAGGCTTCAAAAAAGTTGAAAATTTTCATCAAGTATTTCGGGTTCAAAAAAGTCGAAGTATTTCATGAAAAGATTTCTGCTTCAAAAAAGTTGAAAATTTACATGAAAAGATTTCTGCTTCAAAAAAGTTGAAAATTTTCATGAAAAGATTTCAGCTTCAAAAAAGTTGAACATTTTCATGAAAAGATTTCGGCTTCAAAAAAGTTGAAAATTTTCATGAAAAGATTTCGGCTTCAAAAAAGTTGAACATTTTCATGAAGTATTTCGGCTTGAAAAAAGTTGAAAATTACATTAAAAGATTTCGGCTTCAAAAAAGTCAAAAACTTTCATGAAGTATTTTGTCTTCAAAAAAGTTGAAAATTTTCATGAAAAGATTTTTACTTCAAAAAGTTGAAAATTTTCATGAAAAGATTTCGGCTTCAAAAAAGTTGAAAATTTTCATGACAGGATTTTAGCTTTAAAAAAGGTAAAAATTTTCATGAAGTATTTCGGCTTCAAAAAGGTTGAAAACTTTCATGAACTATTTCGGCTTTAAAAAAAGGCGAAGATTTTAATGAAAAGATTTCTGCTTCAAAAAAGTTGAAAATTTTCATGAAAAGATTTAGGCTTCAAAAAAGTTGAAAATTTTCATCAAGTATTTCGGGTTCAAAAAAGTCGAAGTATTTCATGAAAAGATTTCTGCTTCAAAAAAGTTGAAAATTTACATGAAAAGATTTCTGCTTCAAAAAAGTTGAAAATTTTCATGAAAAGATTTCAGCTTCAAAAAAGTTGAACATTTTCATGAAAAGATTTCGGCTTCAAAAAAGTTGAAAATTTTCATGAAAAGATTTCGGCTTCAAAAAAGTTGAACATTTTCATGAAGTATTTCGGCTTGAAAAAAGTTGAAAATTACATTAAAAGATTTCGGCTTCAAAAAAGTCAAAAACTTTCATGAAGTATTTTGTCTTCAAAAAAGTTGAAAATTTTCATGAAAAGATTTTTACTTCAAAAAGTTGAAAATTTTCATGAAAAGATTTCGGCTTCAAAAAAGTTGAAGATTTTCATGAAAAGATTTTGGCTTCAAAAAAGTTGAAAATTTTCATGAACTATTTCGGCATCAAAAAAGTTGAAAACTTTCATGAACTATTTCTGCTTTAAAAATGTCAAAGTGACCTGGTTGAGTTTTTATTTTCTATATCTTTGCAATAAATTCATCTCATCATTCAGTATTCAAGGTATTCCTCAATTAACTTGTTTTTGATCATCATACATCCTTATTTTAGTTTTTCCTTTCTTACTTTTTGAATAAAAAACATTTTTGTATCATTACCTTTCTAATGCACAACATGGGTCAAAAATGAATCCACTTTCTATGTTATTTCATGTATGGCTGAGTGTTTCTATGATATATCTTTGAAATAAATACATTTTATCATTTACTTTTCCAAGTATGCAGTAAATATCTTGTTTTTGTTAAGCACAAATCATCATTTGTATTTTTCCTTTCTTACTTTATGAACGAGCACAGCTTTTGTATTTCTACATCAAGTTTACACACATGGGTCAGAAACGACCCACAGGCATTTACTATAGCATTTGCTGTGAAACGTGGTTGTTTCAGACATTTCACAGCTCAGCACAGCTCCCTTGGAACATCTAATACATGTAAGTATTGTTTTTAAATTGTTCTAACATCACTTTAGAAAATATTTGATGACAATTGTGAAAGATAACTGTACATAACATTTGATTAGGTTTAGGTTACCTTGAGAGTGAGTACATTACTTGTCAGAAAGTTACAAGTAATTACTATTAGCTAGCTAGCTGTTGACACTTCTATTTTAGTTAGCTAATTCTATTGTAGTTAGCTAACTATTATGTAGATTGCTAGGCTACTTAGCAAAGTACTTAGCTAAGCTACTTAGCCAAGTCACCAAAATAAAACTGTATGTATGTGTATGTATATTGATGTGCATCTGAAAATTGTATTGTGCTTTTGATTTTCTTTATCCAGAGTATGGCTGGTCCCAGATTTACTACTGAGATGGTTGTAGCGATGCTGCAGGAAGAACCAGATGAGGAGGCAATTTGTCTTGATTCAGAGTCTGAAATTTCTGATGATGATGACCCAGAATATTTGCCAGAGGGTCAAGCTGGAGTTGTGGGTGTGTCTGGGAATCCATGAAGAAGACTCCTCTGATGATACAGAAGACTCATCTGATGAGTCCTCTGAAGAGGAAACTCAGACCCAGTCCAATAGATTGAGTAAAAACGGATCTTACTGGAATGAGAATCCCCCCATTCATGGCAGAACAAGAAGCCATAACATTCTGAGGAGCTGCCCAGGACCTACACCTGGATCACCAGCTGTTTCACCAAAAGATGCCTGGGATATGTTCATGAGTGACAACATCATTGAGGAGGTTCTAATATGTACCAACTTAGAGGGACAAAGAACAGCCACAGCAAAAGGGAAAGAGTGGAGAAGCATTGATAAAGAAGAATTGATGGCCTTCATCAATTCTTGCAGGGGGGGAGAAGAGCTGGGATGTGGCCTTGCGGGAGCTGTTTGTGGATCCGCTGCAAAATCCAATTTACAAGGCCACCATGGGGCTTAGGAGATATGAAGATATCCGCCGCGTCATACGGTTTGACGACAAGAGGACCAGGGCTCTGCGACTGGAAACAGACCACATGGCGGCATTTAGGTATGTGTGGGACTGTTTCCTGGACAACTGCAGAAGAAAGTTCATCCCCAGTGACTGTGTCACCATAGATGAGCAGCTTGTGCCATTCCGAGGCAGGTGCAAGTTACGGCAACACATGCCCAGCAAGCCTGCAAAATATGGGATAAAAATCTTCTGGATGTGCGACGCAAGGGTACCTTATGCAATACATGGAATTGTCTATACCGGGAGACAGCCAGGAGAGGAGGTTCAGAGGAACCTTGGAGAGAATGTCGTCCAGCAATTGTGCAGTGGAATCAGACAGACAGGTGAATGTAAAGTACAATAGAGAAACTAATGTATTAAGTTTTAGCACAATACCTACATACTTTTTCCCAATCTTTAATAATGTGTATTTTATTTTTTTATTTGATTTCTCTGTAAGCAAAATAGTAAAACAGAATAAAATGCAATGCAATGCAACAGATTATGGCGTTAGAGTTTAAAGAATTCCATGTTGAGTAAATTTACAATCTTTTCCCCCTCTCATAGGTCGCAACATCACAATTAGCAACTTCTTCACCAGTGTCCCGCTGGCTGAGAAGCTCCTCGAGAAGAACCTGACCATTGTTGGGACTCTTTGCCAGAACAAATCGGACATACCACCTATCATGAAGCCATCCAAATCACGGGAGATTCATAGCTCAGAATTCGGATTCAATGGCAACATGACCATGGTGAGCTATGTGCAGAAGAAGGGAAAAGCTGTTGTCCTCCTGAGCACTATGCATGATGACAAAGCAGTGGATGACAGCAGTCAGAAGAAGAAACAATGGGAAGATGTGGGTTTAAAAAACAAAACACAGCCACCACCCAGCCACAAGAGGACATCAGACAGGAGGGCCAAAGGAAGAGGAAGAGGTGCACGATCTGCCCAGTTACCAAAGACAGAAAAGTCAGCAGCTAGTGTTCCCAGTGCACCAGGCCTGTGTGCAAGGAGCACAAACTCTTAGTGATCATTTGTGAGGCATGTCAAAATTGAGATGGCAATTTGTGCTCTAGTGATGTGTTCAGTTGTATTTCATTTTGTTTGGTCACATTCACCAGTTTACAGTTGTTAAATTACAGATACAGTTCAGTTCAACAGCCGTGTTATCTGTTATCAGAGGTATGTGTATGTGTGACAAAATGACAAATAAACATGTTGCAAATATGAAATACATAAGTGTTTGGCTCCACTCACTGCTAAAGTAATTACTTGAAACAAATTATTATTATAGTATTAATTCATTTAATTTTAAATCACACTTGGATGTATGGGTCATTTTTGACCCATGTGTGTAAACTTGATGTAGTAATAAAAAAACTATTTTTGTTCATAAAGCATGAAAGTAAAAATGGAAATAGTGATTGGTGGTAATCAAAAACAAGATATTTAAAGAATACTTGGAATATTCAATCATAAAATAAATTGATTTCAAAAGGTAGAACAAAGAAAAACTCAGCCAGCATGAAGAAAGTCGAAGATTTTCATGAAAATTTTCAACTTTTTTGAAGCCGAAATACTTCATGAAAATCTTTGACTTTTTTGAAGCCGAAATCTTTTCATGAAAGTTTTCAACTTTTTTCAAGCCGAAATCTTTTCATGAAAATTTTGAACTTTTTTGAAGCAGAAATCTTTTCATCAAAATTTTCAACGTTCTGAAGCAGAAATACTTCAGGAAAATTTTCAACTTTTTTAAAGCCAAAATCCTGTCATGAAAATTTTCAACTTTGTTGAAGCCGAAATCTTTTCATGAAAATCTTCAACTTTTTTGAAGCCGAAATCTTTTCATAAAAATTTTCAACCTTTTTGAAGCAGAAATCTTTTCATGAAAATTTTCAACTTTTTTGAAGCAGAAATCTTTTCATAAAAATTTTCAACTTTCCGAAGCAGAAATATTTTCATGAAAATTTTCAACTTTTTTGAAGCCGAAATACTTCATGAAAATGTTCAACTTTTTTGAAGCCGCAATCTTTTCATGAAAATTTTCAACTTTTTTGAATTTGAAATACTTCATGAAAATGTTCAACTTCTTTGAAGCAGAAATCTTTTCATGTAAATTTTAAACTTTTTTGAAGCCGAAATACTTCATGAAAATTTTTAAATTTTTTGAAGCCAAAATCTTTTCATGAAAGTTTTCAACTTTGTTAAAGCCGAAATGTTTTCATGAAAATTTTGAACTTTTTTGAAGCAGAAATCTTTTCATCAAAATTTTCAAATTTTTTGAAGCCAAAATCCTGTCATGAAAATTTTCAACTTTGTTGAAGCAGAAATCTTTTCATGAAAATCTTCAATTTTTTTGAAGCCGAAATCTTTTCATAAAAATTTTCAACTTTTTTGAAGCAGAAATCTTTTCATAAAAATTTTCAACGTTCTGAAGCAGAAATACTTCAGGAAAATTTTCAACTTTTTAAAAAGCCTGAAATTTTCAACTTTTTTGAAACCGAAATACTTCATGAAAATTTTCAACTTTTTTGAAGCAGAAATCTTTTCATGAAAATCTTCACCTTTTTTGAAGCCGAAATCTTTTCATGAAAATTTTCAACTTTTTTGAATCTGAAATACTTCATGAAAATGTTTAACTTTTTTGAAGCCGAAATCTTTTCATGAAAATTTTTAACTTTTTTGAAGCCGAAATCTTTTCATGAAAATTTTCAACTTTTTTGAATCTGAAATACTTCATGAAAATGTTTAACTTTTTTGAAGCCGAAATCTTTTCATGAAAATTTTTAACTTTTTTGAAGCCGAAATCTTTTCATGAAAATTTTCAACTTTTTTGAAGCAGAAATCTTTTCATGAAAATTATCAACTTTTTTGAAAATGAAACCTTTTCATGAAAATTTTCAACTTTTTTGAAGCCGAAATCTTTTCATGTAAAACTTCAACTTTTTTGAAGCCAAAATACTTTATGAAAATTTTTAACTTTTTTAAAGCCAAAATCCTGTCATAAAAATGTTCAACTTTTTTGAAGCAGAAATCGTTTCATGAAGATCTTCAACTTTTTTGAAGCAGAAATCTTTTCATGAAAATTTTCAACTTTTTTGAAGCAGAAATCTTTTCATGAAAATGTTCAACTTTTTTGAAGCCGAAATCTTTTCAGGAGAATGTTCAACTTTTTTGAAGCAGAAATCTTTTCATGAAAATTTGCAACTTTTTTGAAGCCGAAATCTTTTCATGAAAATCTTCACCTTTTTTGAAGCCGAAATCTTTTCATGAAAATTTTCAACTTTTTTGAATTTGAAATACTTCATGAAAATGTTCAACTTCTTAGAAGCAGAAATCTTTTCATGTAAATTTTAAACTTTTTTGAAGCCGAAATACTTCATGAAAATTTTTAAATTTTTTGAAGCCAAAATCTTTTCATGAAAGTTTTCAACTTTGTTAAAGCCGAAATGTTTTCATGAAAATTTTGAACTTTTTTGAAGCAGAAATCTTTTCATCAAAATTTTCAAATTTTTTGAAGCCAAAATCCTGTCATGAAAATTTTCAACTTTGTTGAAGCAGAAATCTTTTCATGAAAATCTTCAATTTTTTTGAAGCCGAAATCTTTTCATAAAAATTTTCAACTTTTTTGAAGCAGAAATCTTTTCATAAAAATTTTCAACGTTCTGAAGCAGAAATACTTCAGGAAAATTTTCAACTTTTTAAAAAGCCTGAAATTTTCAACTTTTTTGAAACCGAAATACTTCATGAAAATTTTCAACTTTTTTGAAGCAGAAATCTTTTCATGAAAATCTTCACCTTTTTTGAAGCCGAAATCTTTTCATGAAAATTTTCAACTTTTTTGAAGCCAAAATACTTCATGAAAATGTTCAACTTTTTTGAAGCCGAAATCTTTTCATGAAAATTTTCAACTTTTTTGAATCTGAAATACTTCATGAAAATGTTTAACTTTTTTGAAGCCGAAATCTTTTCATGAAAATTTTTAACTTTTTTGAAGCCGAAATCTTTTCATGAAAATTTTCAACTTTTTTGAATCTGAAATACTTCATGAAAATGTTTAACTTTTTTGAAGCCGAAATCTTTTCATGAAAATTTTTAACTTTTTTGAAGCCGAAATCTTTTCATGAAAATTTTCAACTTTTTTGAAGCAGAAATCTTTTCATGAAAATTATCAACTTTTTTGAAAATGAAACCTTTTCATGAAAATTTTCAACTTTTTTGAAGCCGAAATCTTTTCATGTAAAACTTCAACTTTTTTGAAGCCAAAATACTTTATGAAAATTTTTAACTTTTTTAAAGCCAAAATCCTGTCATAAAAATGTTCAACTTTTTTGAAGCAGAAATCGTTTCATGAAGATCTTCAACTTTTTTGAAGCAGAAATCTTTTCATGAAAATTTTCAACTTTTTTGAAGCAGAAATCTTTTCATGAAAATTTTCAACTTTTTTGAAGCCGAAATCTTTTCAGGAGAATGTTCAACTTTTTTGAAGCAGAAATCTTTTCATGAAAATTTGTAACTTTTTTGAAGCCGAAATCTTTTCATGAAAATCTTCACCTTTTTTGAAGCCGAAATCTTTTCATGAAAATTTTCAACTTTTTTGAAGCCAAAATACTTCATGAAAATGTTCAACTTTTTTGAAGCCGAAATCTTTTCATGAAAATTTTCAACTTTTTTGAAGCAGAAATCTTTTCATGAAAATTATCAACTTTTTTGAAAATGAAACCTTTTCATGAAAATGTTCAGCTTTTTTGAAGCCAAAATACTTTATGAAAATTTTTAACTTTTTTAACGACAAAATCCTGTCATAAAAATGTTCAATTTTTTTGAAGCAGAAATCGTTTCATGAAGATCTTCAACTTTTTTGAAGCAGAAAACTTTTCATTTCAATTTTCAACCTTTTTGAAGCCGAAATACTTCATGAAAATCTTCAACTTTTTTGAAGCCGAACTCTTTTCATGAAGAATTTCAAATTTGTTGAAGCTGAAATCTTTTCATGGAAATTTTCAACTTTTTTGAAGCCAAAATCTTTTCATGAAAATTTTCAACTTTTTTGAAGCAGAAATCTTTTCATGAAAATTATCAACTTTTTTGAAAATGAAACCTTTTCATGAAAATTTTCAACTTTTTTGAAGCCAAAATCTTTTCATGTAAAATTTCAACTTTTTTGAAGCCAAAATACTTTATGAAAATTTTCAACTTTTTTGAAGCCAAAATACTTCAGGAAAATTTTTAACTTTTTAAAAAGCTTGAAATTTTCAACTTTTTTGAAACAGAAATCTTTTCATGTAAATTTTACACTTTTTTGAAGCAGAAAACTTTTCATTTCAATTTTCAACTTTTTTGAAGCCGAAATACTTCATGAAAATCTTCAACTTTTTTGAAGCCGAACTCTTTTCATGAAAAATTTCAAATTTGTTGAAGCTGAAATCTTTTCATGGAAATTTTCAACTTTTTTGAAGCCGAAATCTTTTCGTGAAAATTTTCAACTTTTTTGAATCTGAAATACTTCATGAAAATGTTCAACTTTTTTGAAGCCGAAATCTTTTCATGAGAATGTTCAACTTTTTTGAAGCAGAAATCTTTTCATGAAAATTTGTAACTTTTTTGAAGCCGAAATCTTTTCATGAAAATTTTCAACTTTTTTGAAGCATAAATCTTTTCATGAAAAATTTCAAATTTGTTGAAGCTGAAATCTTTTCATGGAAATTTTACACTTTTTTGAATCAGAAATCTTTTCATGAAAATTTTTAACTTTTTTGAAGAAGAAATCTTTTCATGTAAATTTTCAACTTTGTTAAACCCAAAATCCTGTCATTAAAATTTTCAACTTTTTTGAAGCCGAATTACTTCATGAAAATTTTCAACTTTTTTGAAGCCGAAATCTTTTCATGAAAATTTTCAACTTTTTTGAAGCCGAATTACTTCATGAAAATTTTCAACTTTTTTGAAGCCGAAATCTTTTCATGTAAAACTTCAACTTTTTTGAAGCCAAAATACTTTATGAAAATTTTTAACTTTTTTAAAGCCAAAATCCTGTCATAAAAATGTTCAACTTTTTTGAAGCAGAAATCGTTTCATGAAGATCTTCAACTTTTTTGAAGCACAAATCTTTTCATGAAAATTTTCAACTTTTTTGAAGCAGAAATCTTTTCATGAAAATTTTCAACTTTTTTGAAGCCGAAATCTTTTCAGGAGAATGTTCAACTTTTTTGAAGCAGAAATCTTTTCATGAAAATTTGTAACTTTTTTGAAGCCGAAATCTTTTCATGAAAATCTTCACCTTTTTTGAAGCCGAAATCTTTTCATGAAAATTTTCAACTTTTTTGAAGCCAAAATACTTCATGAAAATGTTCAACTTTTTTGAAGCCGAAATCTTTTCATGAAAATTTTCAACTTTTTTGAAGCAGAAATCTTTTCATGAAAATTATCAACTTTTTTGAAAATGAAACCTTTTCATGAAAATGTTCAGCTTTTTTGAAGCCAAAATACTTTATGAAAATTTTTAACTTTTTTAACGACAAAATCCTGTCATAAAAATGTTCAATTTTTTTGAAGCAGAAATCGTTTCATGAAGATCTTCAACTTTTTTGAAGCAGAAAACTTTTCATTTCAATTTTCAACCTTTTTGAAGCCGAAATACTTCATGAAAATCTTCAACTTTTTTGAAGCCGAACTCTTTTCATGAAGAATTTCAAATTTGTTGAAGCTGAAATCTTTTCATGGAAATTTTCAACTTTTTTGAAGCCAAAATCTTTTCATGAAAATTTTCAACTTTTTTGAAGCAGAAATCTTTTCATGAAAATTATCAACTTTTTTGAAAATGAAACCTTTTCATGAAAATTTTCAACTTTTTTGAAGCCAAAATCTTTTCATGTAAAATTTCAACTTTTTTGAAGCCAAAATACTTTATGAAAATTTTCAACTTTTTTGAAGCCAAAATACTTCAGGAAAATTTTTAACTTTTTAAAAAGCTTGAAATTTTCAACTTTTTTGAAACAGAAATCTTTTCATGTAAATTTTACACTTTTTTGAAGCAGAAAACTTTTCATTTCAATTTTCAACTTTTTTGAAGCCGAAATACTTCATGAAAATCTTCAACTTTTTTGAAGCCGAACTCTTTTCATGAAAAATTTCAAATTTGTTGAAGCTGAAATCTTTTCATGGAAATTTTCAACTTTTTTGAAGCCGAAATCTTTTCGTGAAAATTTTCAACTTTTTTGAATCTGAAATACTTCATGAAAATGTTCAACTTTTTTGAAGCCGAAATCTTTTCATGAGAATGTTCAACTTTTTTGAAGCAGAAATCTTTTCATGAAAATTTGTAACTTTTTTGAAGCCGAAATCTTTTCATGAAAATTTTCAACTTTTTTGAAGCATAAATCTTTTCATGAAAAATTTCAAATTTGTTGAAGCTGAAATCTTTTCATGGAAATTTTACACTTTTTTGAATCAGAAATCTTTTCATGAAAATTTTTAACTTTTTTGAAGAAGAAATCTTTTCATGTAAATTTTCAACTTTGTTAAACCCAAAATCCTGTCATTAAAATTTTCAACTTTTTTGAAGCCGAATTACTTCATGAAAATTTTCAACTTTTTTGAAGCCGAAATCTTTTCATGAAAATTTTCAACTTTTTTGAAGCCGAATTACTTCATGAAAATTTTCAACTTTTTTGAAGCCGAAATCTTTTCATGTAAAACTTCAACTTTTTTGAAGCCAAAATACTTTATGAAAATTTTTAACTTTTTTAAAGCCAAAATCCTGTCATAAAAATGTTCAACTTTTTTGAAGCAGAAATCGTTTCATGAAGATCTTCAACTTTTTTGAAGCAGAAATCTTTTCATGAAA
Organism: Labrus bergylta; assembly: GCF_963930695.1. Lineage (NCBI taxonomy): Eukaryota > Metazoa > Chordata > Actinopteri > Labriformes > Labridae > Labrus > Labrus bergylta. Next base: position 34,978,047 of record NC_089198.1, on the reverse strand, counting down.
ATTTTCAACTTTTTTGAAGCAGAAATCTTTTCATGAAAATTTTCAACTTTTTTGAAGCCGAAATCTTTTCAGGAGAATGTTCAACTTTTTTGAAGCAGAAATCTTTTCATGAAAATTTGTAACTTTTTTGAAGCCGAAATCTTTTCATGAAAATCTTCACCTTTTTTGAAGCCGAAATCTTTTCATGAAAATTTTCAACTTTTTTGAAGCCAAAATACTTCATGAAAATGTTCAACTTTTTTGAAGCCGAAATCTTTTCATGAAAATTTTCAACTTTTTTGAAGCAGAAATCTTTTCATGAAAATTATCAACTTTTTTGAAAATGAAACCTTTTCATGAAAATGTTCAGCTTTTTTGAAGCCAAAATACTTTATGAAAATTTTTAACTTTTTTAACGACAAAATCCTGTCATAAAAATGTTCAATTTTTTTGAAGCAGAAATCGTTTCATGAAGATCTTCAACTTTTTTGAAGCAGAAAACTTTTCATTTCAATTTTCAACCTTTTTGAAGCCGAAATACTTCATGAAAATCTTCAACTTTTTTGAAGCCGAACTCTTTTCATGAAGAATTTCAAATTTGTTGAAGCTGAAATCTTTTCATGGAAATTTTCAACTTTTTTGAAGCCAAAATCTTTTCATGAAAATTTTCAACTTTTTTGAAGCAGAAATCTTTTCATGAAAATTATCAACTTTTTTGAAAATGAAACCTTTTCATGAAAATTTTCAACTTTTTTGAAGCCGAAATCTTTTCATGTAAAATTTCAACTTTTTTGAAGCCAAAATACTTTATGAAAATTTTCAACTTTTTTGAAGCCAAAATACTTCAGGAAAATTTTTAACTTTTTAAAAAGCTTGAAATTTTCAACTTTTTTGAAACAGAAATCTTTTCATGTAAATTTTACACTTTTTTGAAGCAGAAAACTTTTCATTTCAATTTTCAACTTTTTTGAAGCCGAAATACTTCATGAAAATCTTCAACTTTTTTGAAGCCGAACTCTTTTCATGAAAAATTTCAAATTTGTTGAAGCTGAAATCTTTTCATGGAAATTTTCAACTTTTTTGAAGCCGAAATCTTTTCGTGAAAATTTTCAACTTTTTTGAATCTGAAATACTTCATGAAAATGTTCAACTTTTTTGAAGCCGAAATCTTTTCATGAGAATGTTCAACTTTTTTGAAGCAGAAATCTTTTCATGAAAATTTGTAACTTTTTTGAAGCCGAAATCTTTTCATGAAAATTTTCAACTTTTTTGAAGCATAAATCTTTTCATGAAAAATTTCAAATTTGTTGAAGCTGAAATCTTTTCATGGAAATTTTACACTTTTTTGAATCAGAAATCTTTTCATGAAAATTTTTAACTTTTTTGAAGAAGAAATCTTTTCATGTAAATTTTCAACTTTGTTAAACCCAAAATCCTGTCATTAAAATTTTCAACTTTTTTGAAGCCGAATTACTTCATGAAAATTTTCAACTTTTTTGAAGCCGAAATCTTTTCATGAAAATTTTCAACTTTTTTGAAGCCGAATTACTTCATGAAAATTTTCAACTTTTTTGAAGCCAAAATCTTTTCATGAAAATTTTAAACTTTTTTGAAGAAGAAATCTTTTCATGTAAATTTTCAACTTTTTTAAACCCAAAATCCTGTCATTAAAATTTTCAACTTTTTTGAAGCCGAATTACTTCATGAAAATTTTCAACTTTTTTGAAGCCGAAATCTTTTCATGAAAGTTTTCAACTTTTTAAAAGCTTGAAATTTTCAACTTTTTTGAAACAGAAATCTTTTCATGTAAATTTTGAACTTTTTTGAAAATGAAATCTTTTCATGAAAGTTTTCAACTTTTTCAAAGCTGAAATACCTCATGAAAGTTTTCAACTTTTTTAAAGCTGAAATCTTTATATGTAAATTTTCAACTTTATTCAAACTGATATTCTGTCCTGACTACATTTTCTAACTCAAAGTGTCGTTTCAAAGGAAAAATACTGTTAGAAGGAGTGATTCAGACAAAATTAGATGAAACAGCAGCACTGGTCACAAACAACGATATTAACAGCTTTAGTGATCAAATTGAGCGTATCTTGCGAAGCTGAGCTCGAAAGTGACATGAAACATGTTTTTGAGACATAAAGTGACACTTACTGTTCAGACTACATTTTCTAACTCAAAGTGTCGTTTCAAAGTAAAAATACTGTTAGAAGGAGTGATTCAGACAAAAGTTAGATGAAACAGCAGCACTGGTAACAAATGAGCGCAGTTACATGAAATTACATCAAAAACAACATTCCCTTAGCCAGACAACGCTATGAACAGCTTTAGTGATCAAATTGAGCGTATCTTGCGAAGCTGAGCTCGAAAGTGACATGAAACATGTTTTTGAGACATAAAGTGACACTTACAGTAAATACCTGTCCTGACTACATTTTCTAACTCAAAGTGTCGTTTCAAAGTAAAAATACTGTTAGAAGGAGTGATTCAGACAAAATTAGATGAAACAGCAGCACTGGTAACAAATAAGCGCAGTTAGATGAAATTACATCAAAAACAACATTCCCTGAGCCAGACAACGCTATTAACAGCTTTAGTGGTCAAATTGAGCGTATCTTGCGAAGCTGAGCTCGAAAGTGACATGAAACATGTTTTTGAGACATAAAGTGACACTTACAGTAAATACCTGTCCGACTACATTTTCTAACTCAAAGTGTCGTTTCAAAGTAAAAATACTGTTAGAAGGAGTGATTCAGACAAAATTAGATGAAACAGCAGCACTGGTAACAAATAAGCGCAGTTACATGAAATGACATCAAAATCAACATTCCCTGAGCCAGACAACGCTATTAACAGCTTTAGTGATCAAATTGAGCGTATCTTGCGAAGCTGAGCTCGAAAGTGACATGAAACATGTTTTTGAGACATAAAGTGACACTTACAGTGAATACCTGTCCTGACTACATTTTCTAACTCAAAGTGTCGTTTCAAAGTAAAAATACTGTTAGAAGGAGTGATTCAGACAAAATTAGATGAAACAGCAGCACTGGTAACAAACAACGCTATTAACAGCTTTAGTGATCAAATTGAGCGTATCTTGCGAAGCTGAGCTCGAAAGTGACATGAAACATGTTTTTGAGACATAAAGTGACACTTACTGTTCCGACTACATTTTCTAATTCAAAGTGTCGTTTCAAAGTAAAAATACTGTTAGAAGGAGTGATTCAGACAAAATTAGATGAAACAGCAGCACTGGTAACAAACAACGCTATTAACAGCTTTAGTGATCAAATTGAGCGTATCTTGCGAAGCTGAGCTCGAAAGTGACATGAAACATGTTTTTGAGACATAAAGTGACACTTACTGTTCCGACTACATTTTCTAATTCAAAGTGTCGTTTCAAAGTAAAAATACTGTTAGAAGGAGTGATTCAGACAAAATTAGATGAAACAGCAGCACTGGTAACAAATGAGCGCAGTTACATGAAATTACATCAAAAACAACATTCCCTGAGCCAGACAACGCTATGAACAGCTTTAGTGATCAAATTGAGCGTATCTTGCGAAGCTGAGCTCGAAAGTGACATGAAACATGTTTTTGAGACATAAAGTGACACTTACAGTGAATACCTGTTCCGAATACATTTTCTAACTCAAAGTGTCGTGTCAAAGTAAAAATACTGTTAGAAGGAGTGATTCAGACAAAATTAGATGAAACAGCAGCACTGGTAACAAATGAGCGCAGTTACATGAAATGACATCAAAATCAACATTCCCTGAGCCAGACAACGCTATTAACAGCTTTAGTGATCAAATTGAGCGTATCTTGCGAAGTTGTGCTCGAAAGTGACATGAAACATGTTTTGAACAGTAAGTGTCACTTTATGTCTCAAAAACATGTTTCATGTCACTTTCGAGCTCAGCTTCGCAAGATACGCTCAATTTGATCACTAAAGCTGTTAATAGCGTTGTTTGTTTCCAGTGCTGCTGTTTCATCTAATTTTGTTTGAATCACTCCTTCTAACAGTATTTTTACTTTGAAACGACACTTTGAGTTAGAAAATGTAGTCAGGACAGGTATTCACTGTAAGTGTCACTTTATGTCTCAAAAACATGTTTCATGTCACTTTAGAGCTCAGCTTCGCAAGATACGCTCAATTTGATCACTAAAGCTTTTAATAGCGTTGTCAGGCTCAGGGAATGTTGATTTTGATGTCATTTCATGTAACTGCGCTCATTTGTTACCAGTACAGCTGTTTCATCTAATTTTGTCTGAATCACTCCTTCTAACAGTATTTTTACTTTGAAACGACGCTTTCAGTTAGAAAATGTAGTCTGAACAGTAAGTGTCACTTAATGTCTGAAAAACATGTTTCATGTCACTTTCGAGCTCAGCTTCGCAAGATACGCTCAATTTGATCACTAAAGCTGTTAATAGCGTTGTCAGGCTCAGGGAATGTTGATTTTGATGTCATTTCATGTAACTGCGCTCATTTGTTACCAGTACAGCTGTTTCATCTAATTTTGTCTGAATCACTCCTTCTAACAGTATTTCTACTTTGAAACGACGCTTTCAGTTAGAAAATGTAGTCAGAACAGGTATTCACTGTAAGTGTCACTTTAGGTCTGAAAAACATGTTTCATGTCACTTTCGAGCTCAGCTTCGCAAGATACGCTCAATTTGATCACTAAAGCTGTTAATATCATTGTTTGTTACCAGTACAGCTGTTTCATCTAATTTTGTCTGAATCACTCCTTCTAACAGTATTTTTACTGCACTTTGAGTTAGAAAATGTAGAGTATCAGTTTGAATAAAGTCGAAAATTTTCTTGAAAAGATTTCTGCTTCAAAAAAGTTTAAATTTTTCATTTCAGGATTTTGGCATGAAAAAAGGTAAAAATTTTCATGAAGTCTTTCGGCTTCAAAAAAGTTGAAAAATTTCATGAAATATTTCGTCTTCAAAAAAGATGAAAATTTTCATGAAAAGATTTCGGCTTCAAAAAAGTTAAACATTTTCATAAAAAGATTTCGGCATCAAAAAAGTTGAAAATTTTCATGAAAAGATTTAGACTTCAAAAAAGTTGAAAATGTTCATGAATTTTTCGATTTCAAAAAAGTCTAAAATTTTCATGAAAAGATTTTAGCTTCAAAAACTTGAAGATTTTCATGAAAAGATTTCTGCTTCAAAAAAGTTGAAAATTTTCATGACAGGATTTTGGCTTTAAGAAAGGTAAAACATTTTATAAAGTATTTCGGCTTCAAAAAGGTTGAAAGCTTTCATGAAGTATTTCAGCTTCATAAAAGTCGAAGATTTTCATAAAAAGATTCAGACTTCAAAAAAGTTGAAAATTTTCATGAAAAGATTTCGGCTCCAAAAAAGTTGAAAATTTTCATGAAAAGATTTATGCTTCAAAAAAGATGAAAATTTTCATGAAAAGATTTCGGCTTCAAAAAGTTGAAAATTTTCATGCATAGATTTCGGCTTCAAAAAGTTGAAAATTTTCATGAAAAGATTTCGGCTTCAAAAAAGTTGAAAATTTTCATGAACTATTTTAAGTTTCAAAAAAGTTGAAAATTTTCATGAAGTATTTCGGCTTCAAAAAAGTCGACGATTTTCATGAAAAGATTTCGGCTTCAAAAAAGTTGAAAATTTACATTAAAAGATTTCGGCTTCAAAAAAGTTAAAAATTTTCATGAAAAGATTTCTGCTTCAAAAAAGTTGAAAATTTTCATGAAAAGATTCATGCTTCAAAAAAGTTGAAAATTTTCATGAAACGATTTCGGCTTCAAAAAGTTGAAAATTTTCATGAAAAGATTTCTGCTTCAAAAAAGTTGAAAATTTTCATGAAAAGATTCATGCTTCAAAAAAGTTGAAAATTTTCATGAAACGATTTCGGCTTCAAAAAAGTTGAAAATTTTCATGAAGTATTTCTGCTTCAAACAAGTTGAAAATGTTCATGAATTTTTTCGACTTCAAAAAAGTCTAAGATTTTCTTGAAAAGATTTCTGCTTCAAAAAGTTGAAAATTTTCATGAAAAGATTTCGGCTTCAAAAAAGTTGAAAATTTTCATGAAGTATTTCGGCTTCAAAAAAGTCCACGATTTTCATGTAAAGATTTAGGCTTCAAAAAACTTGAACATTTTCATGAAAAGATTTCGGCTTCAAAAAAGTTGAACATTTTCATGAAAAGATTTCTGCTTCAAAAAAGTTGAAAATTTTCATGAAAAGATTTCGGCTTCAAAAACTTGACCATTTTCATGAAAAGATTTCGGCTTCAAAAAAGTTGAAAATTTTCATGAAAAGATTTCGGTTTCAAAAAGTTGAAAATTTTCATGAAAAGATCTCGGCTTCAAAAAAGTTGAACATTTTCATGAAAAGATTTCGGCTTCAAAAAAGTTGAAAATTTACATGAAAAGATTTCAGCTTCAAAAAGGTTGAAAATTTACATGAAAAGATTTCGACTTCAAAAAAGTCGAAGATTTTCATGAAAAGATTTAGGCTTTAAAAAAGTTGAACATTTTCATGAAGTATTTCGGTTGCAAAAAAATGGAACATTTTCATGAAAAGATTTCGGCTTCAAAAAAGTTGAACATTTTCATGAAAAGATTTCTGCTTCAAAAAAGTTGAAAATTTACATGAAAAGATTTCGGCTTCAAAAAGTTGAAAATTTTCATGAAAAGATTTCGGCTTCAAAAAAGTTGAACATTTTCATGAAAAGATTTCGGCTTGAAAAAAGTTGAAAATTTTCATGAAAAGATTTCAGCTTCAAAAAAGTTGAACATTTTCATGAAAAGATTTCGGCTTCAAAAAAGTTGAACATTTTCATGAAAAGATTTCGTCTTGAAAAAAGTTGAAAATTTTCATGAAAAGATTTCGGCTTCAAAAAAGTTGAAAATTTTCATGAAAAGATTTCGGCTTCAAAAAAGTCAAAAACTTTCATGAAGTATTTCGGCTTCAAAAAAGTTGAAAATTTTCATGAAAAGATTTCTATTTCAAAAAGTTAAAAATTTTCATGAAAAGATTTCGGCTTCAAAAAAGTTGAAGATTTTTATGAAAAGATTTCTGCTTCAAAAAAGTTGAAAATTTTCATGACAGGATTTTAGCTTTAAAAAAGGTAAAAATTTTCATGAAGTATTTCGGCTTCAAAAAGGTTGAAAACTTTCATGAACTATTTCGGCTTTAAAAAAAGGCGAAGATTTTAATGAAAAGATTTCTGCTTCAAAAAAGTTGAAAATTTTCATGAAAAGATTTAGGCTTCAAAAAAGTTGAAAATTTTCATCAAGTATTTCGGGTTCAAAAAAGTCGAAGTATTTCATGAAAAGATTTCTGCTTCAAAATAGTTGAAAATTTTCATGAAAAGATTTCGGCTTCAAAAAAGTTGAAAATTTACATGAAAAGATTTCGGCTTCAAAAAAGTTGAACATTTTCATGAAAAGATTTCTGCTTCAAAAAAGTTGAAAATTTTCATGAAAAGATTTATGCTTCAAAAAAGTTGAAAATTTTCATGAAACGATTTCGGCTTCAAAAAGTTGAAAATTTTCATGAAAAGATTTCGGCTTCAAAAAAGTTGAAAATTTTCATGAACTATTTTAAGTTTCAAAAAAGTCGAAAATTTTCATGAAGTATTTCGGGTTCAAAAAAGTCGACAATTTCATGAAAAGGTTTCGGCTTCAAAAAAGTTGAAAATTTAGATTAAAAGATTTCTGCTTCAAAAAAGTTGAAAATTTTCATGAAAAGATTTAGGTTTCAAAAAAGTTGAAAATTTTCATGAAGTATTTCGGCATCAAAAAAGTTGAAAATTTACATTAAAAGATTTAGGTTTCAAAAAAGTTGAAAATTTTCATGAAGTATTTCGGCATCAAAAAAGTTGAAAATTTACATTAAAAGATTTCGGCTTCAAAAAATTTGAAAACTTTCATGAACTATTTCGGCTTTAAAAAAAGTCAACGATTTTCATGAAAAGATTTCTGCTTCAAAAAAGTTGAAAATTTTCATGAAAAGATTTAGGCTTCAAAAAAGTTGAAAATTTTCATCAAGTATTTCGGGTTCAAAAAAGTCGAAGTATTTCATGAAAAGATTTCTGCTTCAAAATAGTTGAAAATTTTCATGAAAAGATTTCGGCTTCAAAAAAGTTGAAAATTTACATGAAAAGATTTCGGCTTCAAAAAAGTTGAACATTTTCATGAAAAGATTTCTGCTTCAAAAAAGTTGAAAATTTTCATGAAAAGATTTATGCTTCAAAAAAGTTGAAAATTTTCATGAAACGATTTCGGCTTCAAAAAGTTGAAAATTTTCATGAAAAGATTTCGGCTTCAAAAAAGTTGAAAATTTTCATGAACTATTTTAAGTTTCAAAAAAGTCGAAAATTTTCATGAAGTATTTCGGGTTCAAAAAAGTCGACAATTTCATGAAAAGGTTTCGGCTTCAAAAAAGTTGAAAATTTAGATTAAAAGATTTCTGCTTCAAAAAAGTTGAAAATTTTCATGAAAAGATTTAGGTTTCAAAAAAGTTGAAAATTTTCATGAAGTATTTCGGCATCAAAAAAGTTGAAAATTTACATTAAAAGATTTAGGTTTCAAAAAAGTTGAAAATTTTCATGAAGTATTTCGGCATCAAAAAAGTTGAAAATTTACATTAAAAGATTTCGGCTTCAAAAAATTTGAAAATTTTCATGAAGTATTTCGGCTTCAAAAAAGTCAACGATTTTCATGAAAAGATTTCGGGTTCAAAAAAGTTGAAAATGTTCATGAAAAGATTTAGACTTCAAAAAAGTTGAAGATGTTCATGAATTTTTTCGACTTCAAAAAAGTTGAAAATTTTCATGAAAAGATTTATGCTTCAAAAAGTTGAAAATTTTCATGAAAAGATTTCAGCTTCAAAAAGTTGAAAATTTTCATGAAAAGATTTCGGCTTCAAAAAAGTTGAAAATTTACATGAACTATTTTAAGTTTCAAAAAAGTTGAAAATTTTCATGAAGTATTTCGGCTTCAAAAAAGTTGAAAATTTTCATGAAGTATTTCGGCTTCAAAAAAGTCAACGATTTTCATGAAAAGATTTCGGCTCCAAAAAAGTTGAAAATTTTCATGAAAAGATTTAGACTTCAAAAAAGTTGAAAATGTTGATGAATTTTTTCGACTTCAAAAAAGTCTAAAATTTTCATGAAAAGATTTATGCTTCAAAAAAGATGAAAATTTTCATGAAAAGATTTAGACTTCAAAAAAGTTGAAAAATGTTCATGAAGTATTTCGGCTTCAAAAAAGTTAAAAATTTTCATCAAAAGATTTCTGCTTCAAAAAAGTTGAATATTTTCATGAAATAATTTCAGCTTCAAAAAAGTTGAAAATTTTCATGAAAAGATTTCGGCTTCAAAAAAGTCGAACATTTTCATGTAAAGATTTAGGATTCAAAAAAGTTGAAAATTTTCATGAAGTATTTCGGCTTCAAAAAAGTCAAGGATTTTCATGAAAAGATTTCTGTTACAAAAAAGTTGAAAATTTTCATGAAAAGATTTAGGTTTCAAAAAAGTTGAAAATTTACATTAAAAGATTTCGGCTTCAAAAAAGTTGAACATTTTCATGAAAAGATTTCGTCTTGAAAAAAGTTGAAAATTTTCATGAAAAGATTTCGGCTTCAAAAAAGTTGAAAAGTTTCATGAAAAGATTTCGGCTTCAAAAAAGTCAAAAACTTTCATGAAGTATTTCGGCTTCAAAAAAGTTGAAAATTTTCATGAAAAGATTTCGGCTTCAAAAAAGTTGAAAATTTTCATGAAGTATTTCGGCTTCAAAAAAGTCCACGATTTTCATGTAAAGATTTAGGCTTCAAAAAAGTTGAAAATTTTCATGAAGTATTTCGGCTTCAAAAAAGTCGACGATTTTCATGTAAAGATTTAGGCTTCAAAAAACTTGAACATTTTCATGAAAAGATTTCGGCTTCAAAAAAGTTGAACATTTTCATGAAAAGATTTCTGCTTCAAAAAAGTTGAAAATTTTCATGAAAAGATTTCGGCTTCAAAAAGTTGAAAATTTTCATGAAAAGATTTCGGCTTCAAAAAGTTGACCATTTTCATGAAAAGATTTCGGCTTCAAAAAAGTTGAAAATTTTCATGAAAAGATTTCGGTTTCAAAAAGTTGAAAATTTTCATGAAAAGATCTCGGCTTCAAAAAAGTTGAACATTTTCATGAAAAGCGTTCGGCTTCAAAAAAGTTGAAAATTTTCATGAAAAGATTTCAGCTTCAAAAAGGTTGAAAATTTACATGAAAAGATTTCGACTTCAAAAAAGTCGAAGATTTTCATGAAAAGATTTAGGCTTTAAAAAAGTTGAACATTTTCATGAAGTATTTCGGTTGCAAAAAAATGGAACATTTTCATGAAAAGATTTCGGCTTCAAAAAAGTTGAACATTTTCATGAAAAGATTTCAGCTTCAAAAAAGTTGAAAATTTACATGAAAAGATTTCGGCTTCAAAAAGTTGAAAATTTTCATGAAAAGATTTCGGCTTGAAAAAAGTTGAAAATTTTCATGAAAAGATTTCAGCTTCAAAAAAGTTGAACATTTTCATGAAAAGATTTCGGCTTCAAAAAAGTTGAAAATTTTCATGAAAAGATTTCGGCTTCAAAAAAGTCAAAAACTTTCATGAAGTATTTCGGCTTCAAAAAAGTTGAAAATTTTCATGAAAAGATTTCTATTTCAAAAAGTTAAAAATTTTCATGAAAAGATTTCGGCTTCAAAAAAGTTGAAGATTTTCATGAAAAGATTTCTGCTTCAAAAAAGTTGAAAATTTTCATGACAGGATTTTAGCTTTAAAAAAGGTAAAACTTTTCATGAAGTATTTCGGCTTCAAAAAGGTTGAAAACTTTCATGAACTATTTCGGCTTTAAAAAAAGGCGAAGATTTTAATGAAAAGATTTCTGCTTCAAAAAAGTTGAAAATTTACATGAAAAGATTTCGGCTTCAAAAAAGTTGAAAATTTTCATGAAAAGATTTCGGCTTCAAAAAAGTTGAACATTTTCATGAAGTATTTCGGCTTGAAAAAAGTTGAAAATTACATTAAAAGATTTCGGCTTCAAAAAAGTCAAAAACTTTCATGAAGTATTTCGGCTTCAAAAAAGTTGAAAATTTTCATGAAAAGATTTTTACTTCAAAAAGTTGAAAATTTTCATGAAAAGATTTCGGCTTCAAAAAAGTTGAAGATTTTCATGAAAAGATTTTGGCTTCAAAAAAGTTGAAAATTTTCATGAACTATTTCGGCATCAAAAAAGTTGAAAACTTTCATGAAGTATTTCTGCTTTAAAAATGTCAAAGTGACCCGGTTGAGTTTTTATTTTCTATATCTTTGCAATAAATTCATCTCATCATTCAGTATTCAAGGTATTCCTCAATTAACTTGTTTTTGATCATCATACATCCTTATTTTAGTTTTTCCTTTCTTACTTTTTGAATAAAAAACATTTTTTATCATTACCTTTCTAATGCACAACATGGGTCAAAAATGAATCCACTTTCTATGTTATTTCATGTATGGCTGAGTGTTTCTATGATATATCTTTGAAATAAATACATTTTATCATTTACTTTTCCAAGTATGCAGTAAATATCTTGTTTTTGTTAAGCACAAATCATCATTTGTATTTTTCCTTTCTTACTTTATGAACGAGCACAGCTTTTGTATTTCTACATCAAGTTTACACACATGGGTCAGAAACGACCCACAGGCATTTACTATAGCATTTGCTGTGAAACGTGGTTGTTTCAGACATTTCACAGCTCAGCACAGCTCCCTTGGAACATCTAATACATGTAAGTATTGTTTTTAAATTGTTCTAACATCACTTTAGAAAATATTTGATGACAATTGTGAAAGATAACTGTACATAACATTTGATTAGGTTTAGGTTACCTTGAGAGTGAGTACATTACTTGTCAGAAAGTTACAAGTAATTACTATTAGCTAGCTAGCTGTTGACACTTCTATTTTAGTTAGCTAATTCTATTGTAGTTAGCTAACTATTATGTAGATTGCTAGGCTACTTAGCAAAGTACTTAGCTAAGCTACTTAGCCAAGTCACCAAAATAAAACTGTATGTATGTGTATGTATATTGATGTGCATCTGAAAATTGTATTGTGCTTTTGATTTTCTTTATCCAGAGTATGGCTGGTCCCAGATTTACTACTGAGATGGTTGTAGCGATGCTGCAGGAAGAACCAGATGAGGAGGCAATTTGTCTTGATTCAGAGTCTGAAATTTCTGATGATGATGACCCAGAATATTTGCCAGAGGGTCAAGCTGGAGTTGTGGGTGTGTCTGGGAATCCATGAAGAAGACTCCTCTGATGATACAGAAGACTCATCTGATGAGTCCTCTGAAGAGGAAACTCAGACCCAGTCCAATAGATTGAGTAAAAACGGATCTTACTGGAATGAGAATCCCCCCATTCATGGCAGAACAAGAAGCCATAACATTCTGAGGAGCTGCCCAGGACCTACACCTGGATCACCAGCTGTTTCACCAAAAGATGCCTGGGATATGTTCATGAGTGACAACATCATTGAGGAGGTTCTAATATGTACCAACTTAGAGGGACAAAGAACAGCCACAGCAAAAGGGAAAGAGTGGAGAAGCATTGATAAAGAAGAATTGATGGCCTTCATCAATTCTTGCAGGGGGGGAGAAGAGCTGGGATGTGGCCTTGCGGGAGCTGTTTGTGGATCCGCTGCAAAATCCAATTTACAAGGCCACCATGGGGCTTAGGAGATATGAAGATATCCGCCGCGTCATACGGTTTGACGACAAGAGGACCAGGGCTCTGCGACTGGAAACAGACCACATGGCGGCATTTAGGTATGTGTGGGACTGTTTCCTGGACAACTGCAGAAGAAAGTTCATCCCCAGTGACTGTGTCACCATAGATGAGCAGCTTGTGCCATTCCGAGGCAGGTGCAAGTTACGGCAACACATGCCCAGCAAGCCTGCAAAATATGGGATAAAAATCTTCTGGATGTGCGACGCAAGGGTACCTTATGCAATAGATGGAATTGTCTATACCGGGAGACAGCCAGGAGAGGAGGTTCAGAGGAACCTTGGAGAGAATGTCGTCCAGCAATTGTGCAGTGGAATCAGACAGACAGGTGAATGTAAAGTACAATAGAGAAACTAATGTATTAAGTTTTAGCACAATACCTACATACTTTTTCCCAATCTTTAATAATGTGTATTTTATTTTTTTATTTGATTTCTCTGTAAGCAAAATAGTAAAACAGAATAAAATGCAATGCAATGCAACAGATTATGGCGTTAGAGTTTAAAGAATTCCATGTTGAGTAAATTTACAATCTTTTCCCCCTCTCATAGGTCGCAACATCACAATTAGCAACTTCTTCACCAGTGTCCCGCTGGCTGAGAAGCTCCTCGAGAAGAACCTGACCATTGTTGGGACTCTTTGCCAGAACAAATCGGACATACCACCTATCATGAAGCCATCCAAATCACGGGAGATTCATAGCTCAGAATTCGGATTCAATGGCAACATGACCATGGTGAGCTATGTGCAGAAGAAGGGAAAAGCTGTTGTCCTCCTGAGCACTATGCATGATGACAAAGCAGTGGATGACAGCAGTCAGAAGAAGAAACAATGGGAAGATGTGGGTTTAAAAAACAAAACACAGCCACCACCCAGCCACAAGAGGACATCAGACAGGAGGGCCAAAGGAAGAGGAAGAGGTGCACGATCTGCCCAGTTACCAAAGACAGAAAAGTCAGCAGCTAGTGTTCCCAGTGCACCAGGCCTGTGTGCAAGGAGCACAAACTCTTAGTGATCATTTGTGAGGCATGTCAAAATTGAGATGGCAATTTGTGCTCTAGTGATGTGTTCAGTTGTATTTCATTTTGTTTGGTCACATTCACCAGTTTACAGTTGTTAAATTACAGATACAGTTCAGTTCAACAGCCGTGTTATCTGTTATCAGAGGTATGTGTATGTGTGACAAAATGACAAATAAACATGTTGCAAATATGAAATACATAAGTGTTTGGCTCCACTCACTGCTAAAGTAATTACTTGAAACAAATTATTATTATAGTATTAATTCATTTAATTTTAAATCACACTTGGATGTATGGGTCATTTTTGACCCATGTGTGTAAACTTGATGTAGTAATAAAAAAACTATTTTTGTTCCATTTTTATGAAAGTAAAAATGGAAATAGTGATTGGTGGTAATCAAAAACAAGATATTTAAAGAATCCTTGGAATATTCAATCATAAAATAAATTGATTTCAAAAGGTAGAACAAAGAAAAACTCAGCCAGCATGAAGAAAGTCGAAGATTTTCATGAAAATTTTCAACTTTTTTGAAGCCGAAATACTTCATGAAAATCTTTGACTTTTTTGAAGCCGAAATCTTTTCATGAAAGTTTTCAACTTTTTTCAAGCCGAAATCTTTTCATGAAAATTTTGAACTTTTTTGAAGCAGAAATCTTTTCATCAAAATTTTCAAATATTTTGAAGCCGAAATACTTCATGAAAGTTTTCAACCTGTTTGAAGCCGAAATACTTCATGAAAATTTTTACCTTTTTTAAAGCCAAAATCCTGTCATGAAAATTTTCAACTTTGTTGAAGCCGAAATCTTTTCATGAAAATCTTCAACTTTTTTGAAGCCGAAATCTTTTCATAAAAATGTTCAACCTTTTTGAAGCAGAAATCTTTTCATGAAAATTTTCAACTTTTTTGAAGCAGAAATCTTTTCATAAAAATTTTCAACTTTCCGAAGCAGAAATATTTTCATGAAAATTTTCAACTTTTTTGAAGCCGAAATACTTCATGAAAATGTTCAACTTTTTTGAAGCCGCAATCTTTTCATGAAAATTTTCAACTTTTTTGAATTTGAAATACTTCATGAAAATGTTCAACTTCTTTGAAGCAGAAATCTTTTCATGTAAATTTTAAACTTTTTTGAAGCCGAAATACTTCATGAAAATTTTTAAATTTTTTGAAGCCAAAATCTTTTCATGAAAGTTTTCAACTTTGTTAAAGCCGAAATGTTTTCATGAAAATTTTGAACTTTTTTGAAGCAGAAATCTTTTCATCAAAATTTTCAAATTTTTTGAAACCAAAATCCTGTCATGAAAATTTTCAACTTTGTTGAAGCAGAAATCTTTTCATGAAAATCTTCAATTTTTTTGAAGCCGAAATCTTTTCATAAAAATTTTCAACTTTTTTGAAGCAGAAATCTTTTCATAAAAATTTTGAAATTTCTGAAGCAGAAATACTTCAGGAAAATTTTCAACTTTTTAAAAAGCCTGAAATTTTCAACTTTTTTGAAACCGAAATACTTCATGAAAATTTTCAACTTTTTTGAAGCAGAAATCTTTTCATGAAAATCTTCACCTTTTTTGAAGCCGAAATCTTTTCATGAAAATTTTCAACTTTTTTGAAGCCAAAATACTTCATGAAAATGTTCAACTTTTTTGAAGCCGAAATCTTTTCATGAAAATTTTCAACTTTTTTGAATCTGAAATACTTCATGAAAATGTTCAACTTTTTTGAAGCCGAAATCTTTTCATGAAAATTTTTAACTTTTTTGAAGCCGAAATCTTTTCATGAAAATTTTCAACTTTTTTGAAGCAGAAATCTTTTCATGAAAATTATCAACTTTTTTGAAAATGTAACCTTTTCATGAAAATTTTCAACTTTTTTGAAGCCGAAATCTTTTCATGTAAAACTTCAACTTTTTTGAAGCCGAAATACTTTATGAAAATTTTTAACTTTTTTAAAGCCAAAATCCTGTCATAAAAATGTTCAACTTTTTTGAAGCAGAAATCGTTTCATGAAGATCTTCAACTTTTTTGAAGCAGAAATCTTTTCATGAAAATTTTCAACTTTTTTGAAGCAGAAATCTTTTCATGAAAATTTTCAACTTTTTTGAAGCCGAAATCTTTTCAGGAGAATGTTCAACTTTTTTGAAGCATAAATCTTTTCATGAAAATTTGTAACTTTTTTGAAGCCGAAATCTTTTCATGAAAATCTTCACCTTTTTTGAAGCCGAAATCTTTTCATGAAAATTTTCAACTTTTTTGAAGCCAAAATACTTCATGAAAATGTTCAACTTTTTTGAAGCCGAAATCTTTTCATGAAAATTTTCAACTTTTTTGAAGCAGAAATCTTTTCATGAAAATTATCAACTTTTTTGAAAATGAAACCTTTTCATGAAAATGTTCAGCTTTTTTGAAGCCAAAATACTTTATGAAAATTTTTAACTTTTTTAACGACAAAATCCTGTCATAAAAATGTTCAACTTTTTTGAAGCAGAAATCGTTTCTGAAGATCTTCAACTTTTTTGAAGCAGAAATCTTTTCATGAAAATTTTCAACTTTTTTGAAGCAGAAATCTTTTCATGAAAATTTTCAACTTTTTTGAAGCCGAAATCTTTTCAGGAGAATGTTCAACTTTTTTGAAGCAGAAATCTTTTCATGAAAATTTGTAACTTTTTTGAAGCCGAAATCTTTTCATGAAAATTTTCAACTTTTTTGAAGCAGAAATCTTTTCATGAAAATTTTACACTTTTTTGAAGCCGAAATCTTTTCATTCAAATTTTCAACTTTTTTGAAGCCGAAATACTTCATGAAAATCTTCAACTTTTTTGAAGCCGAACTCTTTTCATGGAAAATTTCAAATTTGTTGAAGCTGAAATATTTTCATGGAAATTTTCAACTTTTTTGAAGCAGAAATCTTTTCATGAAAATTATCAACTTTTTTGAAAATGAAACCTTTTCATGAAAATGTTCAACTTTTTTGAAGCCGAAAGCTTTTCATGTAAAATTTCAACTTTTTTGAAGCCAAAATACTTCATGAAAATTTTCAACTTTTTTGAAGCCAAAATACTTCAGGAAAATTTTTAACTTTCTTAAAGCCAAAATCCTGTCATGAAAATGTTCAACTTTTTTGAAGCAGAAATCGTTTCATGAAGATCTTCAACTTTTTTGAAGCAGAAATCTTTTCATGAAAATCTTCAACTTTTTTTAAGCAGAAATCTTTTCATGTAAATTTTCAACTCTTTTGAAGCCGAAAAACTTCATGAAAGTTTTCAACTTTTTTGAAGCCAAAATCTTTTCATGAAAATTTTCAACTTTTTTGAAGAAGAAATCTTTTCATGTAAATTTTCAACTTTATTAAATCCAAAATTCTGTCATGAAAATTTTCAACTTTTTTGAAGCCAAAATCTTTTCATGGAAAATCTTTGACTTTTTTAATGCAGAAATCTTTTCATGAAAATTTTCAAGCAGCAATCTTTTCATGAAAATTTTCAATTTTTTTAAGCAGAAATCTTTTCATGTAAATTTTCAACTTTTTTGAAGCCGAAATCTTTTCATGAAAATTTTCAACTTTTTAAAAAGCTTGAAATTTTCAACTTTTTTGAAACAGAAATCTTTTCATGTAAATTTTACACTTTTTTGAAGCAGAAAACTTTTCATTTCAATTTTCAACCTTTTTGAAGCCGAAATACTTCATGAAAATCTTCAACTTTTTTGAAGCCGAACTCTTTTCATGAAAAATTTCAAATTTGTTGAAGCTGAAATCTTTTCATGGAAATTTTCAACTTTTTTGAAGCCAAAATCTTTTCATGAAAATTTTCAACTTTTTTGAAGCAGAAATCTTTTCATGAAAATTATCAACTTTTTTGAAAATGAAACCTTTTCATGAAAATTTTCAACTTTTTTGAAGCCGAAATCTTTTCATGTAAAATTTCAACTTTTTTGAAGCCAAAATACTTTATGAAAATTTTCAACTTTTTTGAAGCCAAAATACTTCAGGAAAATTTTTAACTTTTTAAAAAGCTTGAAATTTTCAACTTTTTTGAAACAGAAATCTTTTCATGTAAATTTTACACTTTTTTGAAGCAGAAAACTTTTCATTTCAATTTTCAACTTTTTTGAAGCCGAAATACTTCATGAAAATCTTCAACTTTTTTGAAGCCGAACTCTTTTCATGAAAAATTTCAAATTTGTTGAAGCTGAAATCTTTTCATGGAAATTTTCAACTTTTTTGAAGCCGAAATCTTTTCGTGAAAATTTTCAACTTTTTTGAATCTGAAATACTTCATGAAAATGTTCAACTTTTTTGAAGCCGAAATCTTTTCATGAGAATGTTCAACTTTTTTGAAGCAGAAATCTTTTCATGAAAATTTGTAACTTTTTTGAAGCCGAAATCTTTTCATGAAAATTTTCAACTTTTTTGAAGCATAAATCTTTTCATGAAAAATTTCAAATTTGTTGAAGCTGAAATCTTTTCATGGAAATTTTACACTTTTTTGAATCAGAAATCTTTTCATGAAAATTTTTAACTTTTTTGAAGCCGAAATACTTATTGAAGATTTTCGACTTTTTTGAAGCCGAACTCTTTTCATGAAAATTTTCAACTTTTTTGAAGCCAAAATCTTTTCATGAAAATTTTCAACTTTTTTGAAGCAGAAATCTTTTCATGAAAATTATCAACTTTTTTGAAAATGAAATCTTTTCATGAAAATTTTCAACTTTTTTGAAGCAGAAATCTTTTCATGAAAATTTTCAACTTTTTTGAAGCAGAAATCTTTTCATGAAAATTATCAACTTTTTTGAAAATGAAACCTTTTCATGAAAATTTTCAACTTTTTTGAAGCCGAAATCTTTTCATGTAAAATTTCAACTTTTTTGAAGCCAAAATACTTTATGAAAATTTTCAACTTTTTTGAAGCCAAAATACTTCAGGAAAATTTTTAACTTTTTAAAAAGCTTGAAATTTTCAACTTTTTTGAAACAGAAATCTTTTCATGTAAATTTTACACTTTTTTGAAGCAGAAAACTTTTCATTTCAATTTTCAACTTTTTTGAAGCCGAAATACTTCATGAAAATCTTGAACTTTTTTGAAGCCGAACTCTTTTCATGAAAAATTTCAAATTTGTTGAAGCTGAAATCTTTTCATGGAAATTTTCAACTTTTTTGAAGCCGAAATCTTTTCGTGAAAATTTTCAACTTTTTTGAATCTGAAATACTTCATGAAAATGTTCAACTTTTTTGAAGCCGAAATCTTTTCATGAGAATGTTCAACTTTTTTGAAGCAGAAATCTTTTCAAGAAAATTTGTAACTTTTTTGAAGCCGAAATCTTTTCATGAAAATTTTCAACTTTTTTGAAGCATAAATCTTTTCATGAAAAATTTCAAATTTGTTGAAGCTGAAATCTTTTCATGGAAATTTTACACTTTTTTGAATCAGAAATCTTTTCATGAAAATTTTTAACTTTTTTGAAGCCGAAATACTTATTGAAGATTTTCGACTTTTTTGAAGCCGAAATCTTTTCATGTAAATTTTCAAAGTTTTTGAAGCCGAAATACTTCATGAAAATCTTCAACTTTTGTAAAGCAGAAAAACGTCATGAAAATTTTCAACTTTTTTGAAGCCGAATTACTTCATGAAAATTTTCAACTTTTTTGAAGCCAAAATCTTTTCATGAAAATTTTAAACTTTTTTGAAGAAGAAATCTTTTCATGTAAATTTTCAACTTTTTTAAACCCAAAATCCTGTCATTAAAATTTTCAACTTTTTTGAAGCCGAATTACTTCATGAAAATTTTCAACTTTTTTGAAGCCGAAATCTTTTCATGAAAATTTTAAACTTTTTTGAAGAAGAAATCTTTTCATGTAAATTTTCAACTTTTTTAAACCCAAAATCCTGTCATTAAAATTTTCAACTTTTTTGAAGCCGAATTACTTCATGAAAATTTTCAACTTTTTTGAAGCCAAAATCTTTTCATGAAAATTTTAAACTTTTTTGAAGAAGAAATCTTTTCATGTAAATTTTCAACTTTTTTAAACCCAAAATCCTGTCATTAAAATTTTCAACTTTTTTGAAGCCGAATTACTTCATGAAAATTTTCAACTTTTTTGAAGCCGAATTACTTCATGAAAATTTTCAACTTTTTAAAAGCTTGAAATTTTCAACTTTTTTGAAACAGAAATCTTTTCATGTAAATTTTGAACTTTTTTGAAAATGAAATCTTTTCATGAAAGTTTTCAACTTTTTCAAAGCTGAAATACTTCATGAAAATCTTCAACTTTTGTAAAGCAGAAAAACGTCATGAAAATTTTCAACTTTTTTGAAGCTTAAATACTTCATGAAAATTTTCAACTTTTTTGAAGCCGAATTACTTCATGAAAATTTTCAACTTTTTTGAAGCCAAAATCTTTTCATGAAAATTTTAAACTTTTTTGAAGAAGAAATCTTTTCATGTAAATTTTCAACTTTTTTAAACCCAAAATCCTGTCATTAAAATTTTCAACTTTTTTGAAGCCGAATTACTTCATGAAAATTTTCAACTTTTTTGAAGCCGAAATCTTTTCATGAAAGTTTTCAACTTTTTAAAAGCTTGAAATTTTCAACTTTTTTGAAACAGAAATCTTTTCATGTAAATTTTGAACTTTTTTGAAAATGAAATCTTTTCATGAAAGTTTTCAACTTTTTCAAAGCTGAAATACTTCATGAAAGTTTTCAACTTTTTTAAAGCTGAAATCTTTATATGTAAATTTTCAACTTTATTCAAACTGATATTCTGTCCTGACTACATTTTCTAACTCAAAGTGTCGTTTCAAAGGAAAAATACTGTTAGAAGGAGTGATTCAGACAAAATTAGATGAAACAGCAGCACTGGTCACAAACAACGATATTAACAGCTTTAGTGATCAAATTGAGCGTATCTTGCGAAGCTGAGCTCGAAAGTGACATGAAACATGTTTTTGAGACATAAAGTGACACTTACTGTTCAGACTACATTTTCTAACTCAAAGTGTCGTTTCAAAGTAAAAATACTGTTAGAAGGAGTGATTCAGACAAAATTAGATGAAACAGCAGCACTGGTAACAAATAAGCGCAGTTACATGAAATGACATCAAAATCAACATTCCCTGAGCCAGACAACGCTATTAACAGCTTTAGTGATCAAATTGAGCGTATCTTGCGAAGCTGAGCTCGAAAGTGACATGAAACATGTTTTTGAGACATAAAGTGACACTTACAGTGAATACCTGTTCCGACTACATTTTCTAACTCAAAGTGTCGTTTCAAAGTAAAAATACTGTTAGAAGGAGTGATTCAGACAAAATTAGATGAAACAGCAGCACTGGTAACAAATAAGCGCAGTTACATGAAATGACATCAAAATCAACATTCCCTGAGCCAGACAACGCTATTAACAGCTTTAGTGATCAAATTGAGCGTATCTTGCGAAGCTGAGCTCGAAAGTGACATGAAACATGTTTTTGAGACATAAAGTGACACTTACAGTGAATACCTGTTCCGACTACATTTTCTAACTCAAAGTGTCGTTTCAAAGTAAAAATACTGTTAGAAGGAGTGATTCAGACAAAATTAGATGAAACAGCAGCACTGGTAACAAATAAGCGCAGTTACATGAAATGACATCAAAATCAACATTCCCTGAGCCAGACAACGCTATTAACAGCTTTAGTGATCAAATTGAGCGTATCTTGCGAAGCTGAGCTCGAAAGTGACATGAAACATGTTTTTGAGACATAAAGTGACACTTACAGTGAATACCTGTTCCGACTACATTTTCTAACTCAAAGTGTCGTTTCAAAGTAAAAATACTGTTAGAAGGAGTGATTCAGACAAAATTAGATGAAACAGCAGCACTGGTAACAAATAAGCGCAGTTACATGAAATGACATCAAAATCAACATTCCCTGAGCCAGACAACGCTATTAACAGCTTTAGTGATCAAATTGAGCGTATCTTGCGAAGCTGAGCTCGAAAGTGACATGAAACATGTTTTTGAGACATAAAGTGACACTTACTGTTCAGACTACATTTTCTAACTCAAAGTGTCGTTTCAAAGTAAAAATACTGTTAGAAGGAGTGATTCAGACAAAATTAGATGAAACAGCAGCACTGGTAACAAATGAGCGCAGTTACATGAAATAATATCAAAATCAACATTCCCTGAGCCAGACAACGCTATTAACAGCTTTAGTGATCAAATTGAGCGTGTCTTGCGAAGCTGAGCTTGAAAGTGACATGAAACATGTTTTGAACAGTAAGTGTCACTTTATGTCTCAAAAACATGTTTCATGTCACTTTCGAGCTCAGCTTCGCAAGATACGCTCAATTTGATCACTAAAGCTGTTAATAGCGTTGTTTGTTTCCAGTGCTGCTGTTTCATCTAATTTTGTCTGAATCACTCCTTCTAACAGTATTTTTACTTTGAAACGACACTTTGAGTTAGAAAATGTAGTCAGGACAGGTATTCACTGTAAGTGTCACTTTATGTCTCAAAAACATGTTTCATGTCACTTTCGAGCTCAGCTTCGCAAGATACGCTCAATTTGATCACTAAAGCTGTTAATAGCGTTGTTTGTTTCCAGTGCTGCTGTTTCATCTAATTTTGTCTGAATCACTCCTTCTAACAGTATTTTTACTTTGAAACGACACTTTGAGTTAGAAAATGTAGTCAGGACAGGTATTCACTGTAAGTGTCACTTTATGTCTCAAAAACATGTTTCATGTCACTTTCGAGCTCAGCTTCGCAAGATACGCTCAATTTGATCACTAAAGCTTTTAATAGCGTTGTCAGGCTCAGGGAATGTTGATTTTGATGTCATTTCATGTAACTGCGCTCATTTGTTACCAGTACAGCTGTTTCATCTAATTTTGTCTGAATCACTCCTTCTAACAGTATTTTTATTGTGAAACGACGCTTTCAGTTAGAAAATGTAGTCTGAACAGTAAGTGTCACTTAATGTCTGAAAAACATGTTTCATGTCACTTTCGAGCTCAGCTTCGCAAGATACGCTCAATTTGATCACTAAAGCTGTTAATAGCGTTGTCAGGCTCAGGGAATGTTGATTTTGATGTCATTTCATGTAACTGCGCTCATTTGTTACCAGTACAGCTGTTTCATCTAATTTTGTCTGAATCACTCCTTCTAACAGTATTTCTACTTTGAAGCGACGCTTTCAGTTAGAAAATGTAGTCAGAACAGGTATTCACTGTAAGTGTCACTTTAGGTCTGAAAAACATGTTTCATGTCACTTTCGAGCTCAGCTTCGCAAGATACGCTCAATTTGATCACTAAAGCTGTTAATATCATTGTTTGTTACCAGTACAGCTGTTTCATCTAATTTTGTCTGAATCACTCCTTCTAACAGTATTTTTACTGCACTTTGAGTTAGAAAATGTAGAGTATCAGTTTGAATAAAGTCGAAAATTTTCTTGAAAAGATTTCTGCTTCAAAAAAGTTTAAATTTTTCATTTCAGGATTTTGGCTTTAAAAAAGGTAAAAATTTTCATGAAGTCTTTCGGCTTCAAAAAAGTTGAAAAATTTCATAAAATATTTCGTCTTCAAAAAAGATGAAAATTTTCATGAAAAGATTTCGGCTTCAAAAAGTTGAAAATTTTCATGAATAGATTTCGGCTTCAAAAAGTTGAAAATTTTCATGAAAAGATTTCGGCTTCAAAAAAGTTGAAAATTTTCATGAACTATTTTAAGTTTCAAAAAAGTTGAAAATTTTCATGAAGTATTTCGGCTTCAAAAAAGTCGACGATTTTCATGAAAAGATTTCGGCTTCAAAAAAGTTGAAAATTTACATTAAAAGATTTCGGCTTCAAAAAAGTTAAAAATTTTCATGAAAAGATTTCTGCTTCAAAAAAGTTGAAAATTTTCATGAAAAGATTTATGCTTCAAAAAAGTTGAAAATTTTCATGAAACGATTTCGGCTTCAAAAAGTTGAAAAATTTCATGAAATATTTCGTCTTCAAAAAAGATGAAAATTTTCATGAAAAGATTTCGGCTTCAAAAAAGTTAAACATTTTCATAAAAAGATTTCGGCATCAAAAAAGTTGAAAATTTTAATGAAAAGATTTAGACTTCAAAAAAGTTGAAAATGTCCATGAATTTTTTGGACTTCAAAAAAGTCTAAAATTTTCATGAAAAGATTTATGCTTCAAAAATGTTGAAAATTTTCATGAACTATTTCGACTTCAAAAAAGTCTAAAATTTTCATGAAAAGATTTAGACTTCAAAAAAGTTGAAAATGTTCATTAATTTTTCGATTTCAAAAAAAGTCTAAAATTTTCATGAAAAGATTTTAGCTTCAAAAACTTGAAGATTTTCATGAAAAGATTTCTGCTTCAAAAAAGTTGAAAATTTTCATGACAGGATTTTGGCTTTAAGAAAGGTAAAACATTTTATAAAGTATTTCAGCTTCATAAAAGTCGAAGATTTTCATAAAAAGATTCAGACTTCAAAAAAGTTGAAAATTTTCATGAAAAGATTTCGGCTCCAAAAAAGTTGAAAATTTTCATGAAAAGATTTATGCTTCAAAAAAGATGAAAATTTTCATGAAAAGATTTCGGCTTCAAAAAGTTGAAAATTTTCATGAATAGATTTCGGCTTCAAAAAGTTGAAAATTTTCATGAAAAGATTTCGGCTTCAAAAAAGTTGAAAATTTTCATGAACTATTTTAAGTTTCAAAAAAGTTGAAAATTTTCATGAAGTATTTCGGCTTCAAAAAAGTCGACGATTTTCATGAAAAGATTTCGGCTTCAAAAAAGTTGAAAATTTACATTAAAAGATTTCGGCTTCAAAAAAGTTAAAAATTTTCATGAAAAGATTTCTGCTTCAAAAAAGTTGAAAATTTTCATGAAAAGATTTATGCTTCAAAAAAGTTGAAAATTTTCATGAAACGATTTCGGCTTCAAAAAGTTGAAAATTTTCATGAAAAGATTTCGGCTTCAAAAAAGTTGAAAATTTTCATGAACTATTTTAAGTTTCAAAAAAGTTGAAAATTTTCATGAAAAGATTTATGCTTCAAAAAAGTCGACAATTTCATGAAAAGGTTTCGGCTTCAAAAAAGTTGAAAATTTAGATTAAAAGATTTCTGCTTCAAAAAAGTTGAAAATTTTCATGAAAAGATTTAGGTTTCAAAAAAGTTGAAAATTTTCATGAAGTATTTCGGCATCAAAAAAGTTGAAAATTTACATTAAAAGATTTAGGTTTCAAAAAAGTTGAAAATTTTCATGAAGTATTTCGGCATCAAAAAAGTTGAAAATTTACATTAAAAGATTTCGGCTTCAAAAAATTTGAAAATTTTCATGAAGTATTTCGGCTTCAAAAAAGTCAACGATTTTCATGAAAAGATTTCGGCTTCAAAAAAGTTGAAAATGTTCATGAAAAGATTTAGACTTCAAAAAAGTTGAAGATGTTCATGAATTTTTTCGACTTCAAAAAAGTTGAAAATTTTCATGAAAAGATTTATGCTTCAAAAAGTTGAAAATTTTCATGAAAAGATTTCAGCTTCAAAAAGTTGAAAATTTTCATGAAAAGATTTCGGCTTCAAAAAAGTTGAAAATTTACATGAACTATTTTAAGTTTCAAAAAAGCTGAAAATTTTCATGAAGTATTTCGGCTTCAAAAAAGTTGAAAATTTTCATGAAGTATTTCGGCTTCAAAAAAGTCAACGATTTTCATGAAAAGATTTCGGCTCCAAAAAAGTTGAAAATTTTCATGAAAAGATTTAGACTTCAAAAAAGTTGAAAATGTTGATGAATTTTTTCGACTTCAAAAAAGTCTAAAATTTTCATGAAAAGATTTATGCTTCAAAAAAGATGAAAATTTTCATGAAAAGATTTAGACTTCAAAAAAGTTGAAAAATGTTCATGAAGTATTTCGGCTTCAAAAAAGTTAAAAATTTTCATCAAAAGATTTCTGCTTCAAAAAAGTTGAATATTTTCATGAAATAATTTCAGCTTCAAAAAAGTTGAAAATTTTCATGAAAAGATTTCGGCTTCAAAAAAGTCGAACATTTTCATGTAAAGATTTAGGATTCAAAAAAGTTGAAAATTTTCATGAAGTATTTCGGCTTCAAAAAAGTCAACGATTTTCATGAAAAGATTTCTGTTACAAAAAAGTTGAAAATTTTCATGAAAAGATTTAGGTTTCAAAAAAGTTGAAAATTTACATTAAAAGATTTCTGCTTCAAAAAAGTTGAAAATTTTCATGAAGTACTTCGGCTTCAAATAAGTTGAAAGTTTTCATGAAAAGATTTAGGTTTCCAAAAAGTTGAAAATTTACATTAAAAGATTTAGGTTTCAAAAAAGTTGAAAATTTTCATGAAGTATTTCTGCTTCAAACAAGTTGAAAATGTTCATGAATTTTTTCGACTTCAAAAAAGTCTAAGATTTTCTTGAAAAGATTTCTGCTTCAAAAAGTTGAAAATTTTCATGAAAAGATTTCGGCTTCAAAAAAGTTGAAAATTTTCATGAAGTATTTCGGCTTCAAAAAAGTCCACGATTTTCATGTAAAGATTTAGGCTTCAAAAAACTTGAACATTTTCATGAAAAGATTTCGGCTTCAAAAAAGTTGAACATTTTCATGAAAAGATTTCTGCTTCAAAAAAGTTGAAAATTTTCATGAAAAGATTTCGGCTTCAAAAAGTTGACCATTTTCATGAAAAGATTTCGGCTTCAAAAAGTTGAAAATTTTCATGAAAAGATTTCGGTTTCAAAAAGTTGAAAATTTTCATGAAAAGATCTCGGCTTCAAAAAAGTTGAACATTTTCATGAAAAGATTTCGGCTTCAAAAAAGTTGAAAATTTACATGAAAAGATTTCAGCTTCAAAAAGGTTGAAAATTTACATGAAAAGATTTCGACTTCAAAAAAGTCGAAGATTTTCATGAAAAGATTTAGGCTTTAAAAAAGTTGAACATTTTCATGAAGTATTTCGGTTGCAAAAAAATGGAACATTTTCATGAAAAGATTTCGGCTTCAAAAAAGTTGAAAATTTACATGAAAAGATTTCGGCTTCAAAAAGTTGAAAAATTTCATGAAAAGATTTCGGCTTCAAAAAAGTTGTACATTTTCATGAAAAGATTTCGGCTTGAAAAAAGTTGTAAATTTTCATGAAAAGATTTCAGCTTCAAAAAAGTTGAACATTTTCATGAAAAGATTTCGGCTTCAAAAAAGTTGAACATTTTCATGAAAAGATTTCGTCTTGAAAAAAGTTGAAAATTTTCATGAAAAGATTTCGGCTTCAAAAAAGTTGAAAATTTTCATGAAAAGATTTCGGCTTCAAAAAAGTCAAAAACTTTCATGAAGTATTTCGGCTTCAAAAAAGTTGAAAATTTTCATGAAAAGATTTCTATTTCAAAAAGTTAAAAATTTTCATGAAAAGATTTCGGCTTCAAAAAAGTTGAAGATTTTTATGAAAAGATTTCTGCTTCAAAAAAGTTGAAAATTTTCATGACAGGATTTTAGCTTTAAAAAAGGTAAAAATTTTCATGAAGTATTTCGGCTTCAAAAAGGTTGAAAACTTTCATGAACTATTTCGGCTTTAAAAAAAGGCGAAGATTTTAATGAAAAGATTTCTGCTTCAAAAAAGTTGAAAATTTTCATGAAAAGATTTAGGCTTCAAAAAAGTTGAAAATTTTCATCAAGTATTTCGGGTTCAAAAAAGTCGAAGTATTTCATGAAAAGATTTCTGCTTCAAAAAAGTTGAAAATTTTCATGAAAAGATTTCGGCTTCAAAAAAGTTGAAAATTTACATGAAAAGATTTCGGCTTCAAAAAAGTTGAACATTTTCATGAAAAGATTTCTGCTTCAAAAAAGTTGAAAATTTTCATGAAAAGATTTATGCTTCAAAAAAGTTGAAAATTTTCATGAAACGATTTCGGCTTCAAAAAGTTGAAAATTTTCATGAAAAGATTTCGGCTTCAAAAAAGTTGAAAATTTTCATGAACTATTTTAAGTTTCAAAAAAGTTGAAAATTTTCATGAAGTATTTCGGGTTCAAAAAAGTCGACAATTTCATGAAAAGGTTTCGGCTTCAAAAAAGTTGAAAATTTAGATTAAAAGATTTCTGCTTCAAAAAAGTTGAAAATTTTCATGAAAAGATTTAGGTTTCAAAAAAGTTGAAAATTTTCATGAAGTATTTCGGCATCAAAAAAGTTGAAAATTTACATTAAAAGATTTAGGTTTCAAAAAAGTTGAAAATTTTCATGAAGTATTTCGGCATCAAAAAAGTTGAAAATTTACATTAAAAGATTTCGGCTTCAAAAAATTTGAAAATTTTCATGAAGTATTTCGGCTTCAAAAAAGTCAACGATTTTCATGAAAAGATTTCGGCTTCAAAAAAGTTGAAAATGTTCATGAAAAGATTTCGACTTCAAAAAAGTTGAAAATGTTCATGAATTTTTTCGACTTCAAAAAAGTTGAAAATTTTCATGAAAAGATTTATGCTTCAAAAAGTTGAAAATTTTCATGAAAAGATTTCAGCTTCAAAAAGTTGAAAATTTTCATGAAAAGATTTCGGCTTCAAAAAAGTTGAAAATTTACATGAACTATTTTAAGTTTCAAAAAAGTTGAAAATTTTCATGAAGTATTTCGGCTTCAAAAAAGTTGAAAATTTTCATGAAGTATTTCGGCTTCAAAAAAGTCAACGATTTTCATGAAAAGATTTCGGCTCCAAAAAAGTTGAAAATTTTCATGAAAAGATTTAGACTTCAAAAAAGTTGAAAATGTTGATGAATTTTTTCGACTTCAAAAAAGTCTAAAATTTTCATGAAAAGATTTATGCTTCAAAAAAGATGAAAATTTTCATGAAAAGATTTAGACTTCAAAAAAGTTGAAAAATGTTCATGAAGTATTTCGGCTTCAAAAAAGTTAAAAATTTTCATCAAAAGATTTCTGCTTCAAAAAAGTTGAATATTTTCATGAAATAATTTCAGCTTCAAAAAAGTTGAAAATTTTCATGAAAAGATTTCGGCTTCAAAAAAGTCGAACATTTTCATGTAAAGATTTAGGATTCAAAAAAGTTGAAAATTTTCATGAAGTATTTCGGCTTCAAAAAAGTCAACGATTTTCATGAAAAGATTTCTGTTACAAAAAAGTTGAAAATTTTCATGAAAAGATTTAGGTTTCAAAAAAGTTGAAAATTTACATTAAAAGATTTCTGCTTCAAAAAAGTTGAAAATTTTCATGAAGTACTTCGGCTTCAAAAAAGTTGAAAGTTTTCATGAAAAGATTTAGGTTTCCAAAAAGTTGAAAATTTACATTAAAAGATTTCGGCTTCAAAAAAGTTGAAAATTTTCATGAAGTATTTCTGCTTCAAACAAGTTGAAAATGTTCATGAATTTTTTCGACTTCAAAAAAGTCTAAGATTTTCTTGAAAAGATTTCTGCTTCAAAAAGTTGAAAATTTTCATGAAAAGATTTCGGCTTCAAAAAGTTGAAAATTTTCATGAAAAGATTTCGGCTTCAAAAAAGTTGAAGATTTAGGCTTCAAAAAACTTGAACATTTTCATGAAAAGATTTCGGCTTCAAAAAAGTTGAACATTTTCATGAAAAGATTTCTGCTTCAAAAAAGTTGAAAATTTTCATGAAAAGATTTCGGCTTCAAAAAGTTGAAAATTTTCATGAAAAGATTTCGGCTTCAAAAAGTTGACCATTTTCATGAAAAGATTTCGGCTTCAAAAAAGTTGAAAATTTTCATGAAAAGATTTCGGTTTCAAAAAGTTGAAAATTTTCATGAAAAGATCTCGGCTTCAAAAAAGTTGAACATTTTCATGAAAAGCGTTCGGCTTCAAAAAAGTTGAAAATTTTCATGAAAAGATTTCAGCTTCAAAAAGGTTGAAAATTTACATGAAAAGATTTCGACTTCAAAAAAGTCGAAGATTTTCATGAAAAGATTTAGGCTTTAAAAAAGTTGAACATTTTCATGAAGTATTTCGGTTGCAAAAAAATGGAACATTTACATGAAAAGATTTCGGCTTCAAAAAAGTTGAACATTTTCATGAAAAGATTTCTGCTTCAAAAAAGTTGAAAATTTACATGAAAAGATTTCGGCTTCAAAAAGTTGAAAATTTTCATGAAAAGATTTCGGCTTCAAAAAAGTTGAACATTTTCATGAAAAGATTTCGGCTTGAAAAAAGTTGAAAATTTTCATGAAAAGATTTCAGCTTCAAAAAAGTTGAACATTTTCATGAAAAGATTTCGGCTTCAAAAAAGTTGAACATTTTCATGAAAAGATTTCGTCTTGAAAAAAGTTGAACATTTTCATGAAAAGATTTCGTCTTGAAAAAAGTTGAAAATTTTCATGAAAAGATTTCGGCTTCAAAAAAGTTGAAAATTTTCATGAAAAGATTTCGGCTTCAAAAAAGTCAAAAACTTTCATGAAGTATTTCGGCTTCAAAAAAGTTGAAAATTTTCATGAAAAGATTTCTATTTCAAAAAGTTAAAAATTTTCATGAAAAGATTTCGGCTTCAAAAAAGTTGAAGATTTTCATGAAAAGATTTCTGCTTCAAAAAAGTTGAAAATTTTCATGACAGGATTTTATCTTTAAAAAAGGTAAAAATTTTCATGAAGTATTTCGGCTTCAAAAAGGTTGAAAACTTTCATGAACTATTTCGGCTTTAAAAAAAGGCGAAGATTTTAATGAAAAGATTTCTGCTTCAAAAAAGTTGAAAATTTTCATGAAAAGATTTAGGCTTCAAAAAAGTTGAAAATTTTCATCAAGTATTTCGGGTTCAAAAAAGTCGAAGTATTTCATGAAAAGATTTCTGCTTCAAAAAAGTTGAAAATTTTCATGAAAAGATTTCGGCTTCAAAAAAGTTGAAAATTTACATGAAAAGATTTCGGCTTCAAAAAAGTTGAACATTTTCATGAAAAGATTTCTGCTTCAAAAAAGTTGAAAATTTACATGAAAAGATTTCGGCTTCAAAAAAGTTGAAAATTTTCATGAAAAGATTTCGGCTTCAAAAAAGTTGAAAATTTTCATGAAGTATTTCGGCTTGAAAAAAGTTGAAAATTACATTAAAAGATTTCGGCTTCAAAAAAGTCAAAAACTTTCATGAAGTATTTTGTCTTCAAAAAAGTTGAAAATTTTCATGAAAAGATTTTTACTTCAAAAAGTTGAAAATTTTCATGAAAAGATTTCGGCTTCAAAAAAGTTGAAGATTTTCATGAAAAGATTTTGGCTTCAAAAAAGTTGAAAATTTTCATGAACTATTTCGGCATCAAAAAAGTTGAAAACTTTCATGAAGTATTTCTGCTTTAAAAATGTCAAAGTGACCTGGTTGAGTTTTTATTTTCTATATCTTTGCAATAAATTCATCTCATCATTCAGTATTCAAGGTATTCCTCAATTAACTTGTTTTTGATCATCATACATCCTTATTTTAGTTTTTCCTTTCTTACTTTTTGAATAAAAAACATTTTTGTATCATTACCTTTCTAATGCACAACATGGGTCAAAAATGAATCCACTTTCTATGTTATTTCATGTATGGCTGAGTGTTTCTATGATATATCTTTGAAATAAATACATTTTATCATTTACTTTTCCAAGTATGCAGTAAATATCTTGTTTTTGTTAAGCACAAATCATCATTTGTATTTTTCCTTTCTTACTTTATGAACGAGCACAGCTTTTGTATTTCTACATCAAGTTTACACACATGGGTCAGAAACGACCCACAGGCATTTACTATAGCATTTGCTGTGAAACGTGGTTGTTTCAGACATTTCACAGCTCAGCACAGCTCCCTTGGAACATCTAATACATGTAAGTATTGTTTTTAAATTGTTCTAACATCACTTTAGAAAATATTTGATGACAATTGTGAAAGATAACTGTACATAACATTTGATTAGGTTTAGGTTACCTTGAGAGTGAGTACATTACTTGTCAGAAAGTTACAAGTAATTACTATTAGCTAGCTAGCTGTTGACACTTCTATTTTAGTTAGCTAATTCTATTGTAGTTAGCTAACTATTATGTAGATTGCTAGGCTACTTAGCAAAGTACTTAGCTAAGCTACTTAGCCAAGTCACCAAAATAAAACTGTATGTATGTGTATGTATATTGATGTGCATCTGAAAATTGTATTGTGCTTTTGATTTTCTTTATCCAGAGTATGGCTGGTCCCAGATTTACTACTGAGATGGTTGTAGCGATGCTGCAGGAAGAACCAGATGAGGAGGCAATTTGTCTTGATTCAGAGTCTGAAATTTCTGATGATGATGACCCAGAATATTTGCCAGAGGGTCAAGCTGGAGTTGTGGGTGTGTCTGGGAATCCATGAAGAAGACTCCTCTGATGATACAGAAGACTCATCTGATGAGTCCTCTGAAGAGGAAACTCAGACCCAGTCCAATAGATTGAGTAAAAACGGATCTTACTGGAATGAGAATCCCCCCATTCATGGCAGAACAAGAAGCCATAACATTCTGAGGAGCTGCCCAGGACCTACACCTGGATCACCAGCTGTTTCACCAAAAGATGCCTGGGATATGTTCATGAGTGACAACATCATTGAGGAGGTTCTAATATGTACCAACTTAGAGGGACAAAGAACAGCCACAGCAAAAGGGAAAGAGTGGAGAAGCATTGATAAAGAAGAATTGATGGCCTTCATCAATTCTTGCAGGGGGGGAGAAGAGCTGGGATGTGGCCTTGCGGGAGCTGTTTGTGGATCCGCTGCAAAATCCAATTTACAAGGCCACCATGGGGCTTAGGAGATATGAAGATATCCGCCGCGTCATACGGTTTGACGACAAGAGGACCAGGGCTCTGCGACTGGAAACAGACCACATGGCGGCATTTAGGTATGTGTGGGACTGTTTCCTGGACAACTGCAGAAGAAAGTTCATCCCCAGTGACTGTGTCACCATAGATGAGCAGCTTGTGCCATTCCGAGGCAGGTGCAAGTTACGGCAACACATGCCCAGCAAGCCTGCAAAATATGGGATAAAAATCTTCTGGATGTGCGACGCAAGGGTACCTTATGCAATAGATGGAATTGTCTATACCGGGAGACAGCCAGGAGAGGAGGTTCAGAGGAACCTTGGAGAGAATGTCGTCCAGCAATTGTGCAGTGGAATCAGACAGACAGGTGAATGTAAAGTACAATAGAGAAACTAATGTATTAAGTTTTAGCACAATACCTACATACTTTTTCCCAATCTTTAATAATGTGTATTTTATTTTTTTATTTGATTTCTCTGTAAGCAAAATAGTAAAACAGAATAAAATGCAATGCAATGCAACAGATTATGGCGTTAGAGTTTAAAGAATTCCATGTTGAGTAAATTTACAATCTTTTCCCCCTCTCATAGGTCGCAACATCACAATTAGCAACTTCTTCACCAGTGTCCCGCTGGCTGAGAAGCTCCTCGAGAAGAACCTGACCATTGTTGGGACTCTTTGCCAGAACAAATCGGACATACCACCTATCATGAAGCCATCCAAATCACGGGAGATTCATAGCTCAGAATTCGGATTCAATGGCAACATGACCATGGTGAGCTATGTGCAGAAGAAGGGAAAAGCTGTTGTCCTCCTGAGCACTATGCATGATGACAAAGCAGTGGATGACAGCAGTCAGAAGAAGAAACAATGGGAAGATGTGGGTTTAAAAAACAAAACACAGCCACCACCCAGCCACAAGAGGACATCAGACAGGAGGGCCAAAGGAAGAGGAAGAGGTGCACGATCTGCCCAGTTACCAAAGACAGAAAAGTCAGCAGCTAGTGTTCCCAGTGCACCAGGCCTGTGTGCAAGGAGCACAAACTCTTAGTGATCATTTGTGAGGCATGTCAAAATTGAGATGGCAATTTGTGCTCTAGTGATGTGTTCAGTTGTATTTCATTTTGTTTGGTCACATTCACCAGTTTACAGTTGTTAAATTACAGATACAGTTCAGTTCAACAGCCGTGTTATCTGTTATCAGAGGTATGTGTATGTGTGACAAAATGACAAATAAACATGTTGCAAATATGAAATACATAAGTGTTTGGCTCCACTCACTGCTAAAGTAATTACTTGAAACAAATTATTATTATAGTATTAATTCATTTAATTTTAAATCACACTTGGATGTATGGGTCATTTTTGACCCATGTGTGTAAACTTGATGTAGTAATAAAAAAACTATTTTTGTTCATAAAGCATGAAAGTAAAAATGGAAATAGTGATTGGTGGTAATCAAAAACAAGATATTTAAAGAATACTTGGAATATTCAATCATAAAATAAATTGATTTCAAAAGGTAGAACAAAGAAAAACTCAGCCAGCATGAAGAAAGTCGAAGATTTTCATGAAAATTTTCAACTTTTTTGAAGCCGAAATACTTCATGAAAATCTTTGACTTTTTTGAAGCCGAAATTTTTTCATGAAAGTTTTCAACTTTTTTCAAGCCGAAATCTTTTCTTGAAAATTTTGAACTTTTTTGAAGCAGAAATCTTTTCATCAAAATTTTCAAATATTTTGAAGCCGAAATACTTCATGAAAGTTTTCAACCTTTTTGAAGCCGAAATACTTCATGAAAATTTTTACCTTTTTTAAAGCCAAAATCCTGTCATGAAAATTTTCAACTTTGTTGAAGCCGAAATCTTTTCATGAAAATCTTCAACTTATTTGAAGCCGAAATCTTTTCATAAAAATTTTCAACCTTTTTGAAGCAGAAATCTTTTCATGAAAATCTTCACCTTTTTTGAAGCCGAAATCTTTTCATGAAAATTTTCAACTTTTTTGAAGCCAAAATACTTCATGAAAATGTCCAACTTTTTTGAAGCCGAAATCTTTTCATGAAAATTTTTAACTTTTTTGAATCTGAAATACTTCATGAAAATGTTCAACTTTTTTGAAGCAGAAATCTTTTCAAGATCTTCAACTTTTTTGAAGCAGAAATCTTTTCATGAAAATTTTCAACTTTTTTGAAGCAGAAATCTTTTCATGAAAATTATCAACTTTTTTGAAAATGAAACCTTTTCATGAAAATTTTCAACTTTTTTGAAGCCGAAATCTTTTCATGTAAAACTTCAACTTTTTTGAAGCCAAAATACTTTATGAAAATTTTTAACTTTTTTAAAGCCAAAATCCTGTCATAAAAATGTTCAACTTTTTTGAAGCAGAAATCGTTTCATGAAGATCTTCAACTTTTTTGAAGCAGAAATCTTTTCATGAAAATTTTCAACTTTTTTGAAGCAGAAATCTTTTCATGAAAATTTGTAACTTTTTTGAAAACGAAATCTTTTCATGAAAATTTTGAACTTTTTTGAAGCAGAAATCTTTTCATCAAAATTTTCAAATTTTTTGAAGCCAAATTCCTGTCATGAAAATTTTCAACTTTGTTGAATCCGAAATCTTTTCATGAAAATCTGCAATTTTTTTGAAGCCGAAATCTTTTCATAAAAATTTTCAACTTTTTTGAAGGAGAAATCTTTTCATAAAAATTTTCAACTTTCTGAAGCGGAAATACTTTAGGAAAATTTTCAACTTTTTTGAAGCAGAAATCTTTTCATGAAAATCTTCACCTTTTTTGAAGCCGAAATCTTTTCATGAAAATTTTCAACTTTTTTGAAGCAGAAATCTTTTCATGAAAATTTTCAACTTTTTTGAAGCCGAAATCTTTTCATAAAAATTTTCAACTTTCCGAAGCAGAAATATTTTCATGAAAATTTTCAACTTTTTTGAAGCCGAAATCTTTTCATGAAAATCTTCACCTTTTTTGAAGCAGAAATCTTTTCATGAAAATGTTCAACTTTTTTGAAGCAGAAATCTTTTCATGAAAATTTTCAACTTTTTTGAAGCCGAAATCTTTTCAGGAGAATGTTCAACTTTTTTGAAGCAGAAATCTTTTCATGAAAATTTGTAACTTTTTTGAATCCGAAATCTTTTCATGAAAATTTTGAACTTTTTTGAAGCAGAAATCTTTTCATCAAAATTTTCAAATTTTTTGAAGCCAAAATCCTGTCATGAAAATTTTCAACTTTTTTGAAGCCGAAATACTTCATGAAAATGTTCAACTTTTTTGAAGCCGCAATCTTTTCATGAAAATCTTCACCTTTTTTGAAGCCGAAATCTTGTCATAAAAATTTTCAACTTTTTTGAAGCCGAAATACTTCATGAAAATGTTCAACTTTTTTGAAGCCGCAATCTTTTCATGAAAATTTTCAAATTTTTTGAATTTGAAATACTTCATGAAAATGTTCAACTTCTTTGAAGCAGAAATCTTTTTCCTGTAAATTTTAAAATTTTTTGAAGCAGAAATCTTTTCATCAAAATTTTCAAATTTTTTGAAGCCAAAATCCTGTCATGAAAATTTTCAACTTTGTTGAAGCCGAAATCTTTTCATGAAAATCTTCAATTTTTTTGAAGCCGAAATCTTTTCATAAAAATTTTCAACTTTTTTGAAGCAGAAATCTTTTCATAAAAATTTTCAACTTTCTGAAGCAGAAATACTTCAGGAAAATTTTCAACTTTTTAAAAAGCCTGAAATTTTCAACTTTTTTGAAACCGAAATACTTCATGAAAATTTTCAACTTTTTTGAAGCAGAAATCTTTTCATGAAAATCTTCACCTTTTTTGAAGCCGAAATCTTTTCATGAAAATTTTCAACTTTTTTGAAGCCAAAATACTTCATGAAAATGTCCAACTTTTTTGAAGCCGAAATCTTTTCATGAAAATTTTTAACTTTTTTGAATCTGAAATACTTCATGAAAATGTTCAACTTTTTTGAAGCAGAAATCTTTTCATGAAGATCTTCAACTTTTTTGAAGCAGAAATCTTTTCATGAAAATTTTCAACTTTTTTGAAGCAGAAATCTTTTCATGAAAATTATCAACTTTTTTGAAAATGAAACCTTTTCATGAAAATTTTCAACTTTTTTGAAGCCGAAATCTTTTCATGTAAAACTTCAACTTTTTTGAAGCCAAAATACTTTATGAAAATTTTTAACTTTTTTAAAGCCAAAATCCTGTCATAAAAATGTTCAACTTTTTTGAAGCAGAAATCGTTTCATGAAGATCTTCAACTTTTTTGAAGCAGAAATCTTTTCATGAAAATTTTCAACTTTTTTGAAGCAGAAATCTTTTCATGAAAATTTGTAACTTTTTTGAAAACGAAATCTTTTCAAGAAAATTTTGAACTTTTTTGAAGCAGAAATCTTTTCATCAAAATTTTCAAATTTTTTGAAGCCAAATTCCTGTCATGAAAATTTTCAACTTTGTTGAAGCCGAAATCTTTTCATGAAAATCTGCAATTTTTTTGAAGCCGAAATCTTTTCATAAAAATTTTCAACTTTTTTGAAGGAGAAATCTTTTCATAAAAATTTTCAACTTTCTGAAGCGGAAATACTTTAGGAAAATTTTCAACTTTTTTGAAGCAGAAATCTTTTCATGAAAATCTTCACCTTTTTTGAAGCCGAAATCTTTTCATGAAAATTTTCAACTTTTTTGAAGCAGAAATCTTTTCATGAAAATTTTCAACTTTTTTGAAGCCGAAATCTTTTCAGGAGAATGTTCAACTTTTTTGAATCAGAAATCTTTTCATGAAAATTTGTAACTTTTTTGAAGCCGAAATCTTTTCATGGAAATTTTCAACTTTTTTGAAGCCGAAATCTTTTCATGAAAATTATCAACTTTTTTGAAAATGAAACCTTTTCATGAAAATGTTCAACTTTTTTGAAGCAGAAATCTTTTCATGTAAATTTTCAACTCTTTTGAAGCCGAAAAACTTCATGAAAGTTTTCAACTTTTTTGAAGCTGAAATACTTCATGAAAATTTTTAACTTTTTTGAAGCCAAAATCTTTTCATGAAAATTTTCAACTTTTTTGAAGAAGAAATCTTTTCATGTAAATTTTCAACTTTTTTAAATCCAAAATCCTGTCATGAAAATTTTCAACTTTTTTGAAGCCAAAATCTTTTCATGGAAAATCTTTGACTTTTTTAATGCAGAAATCTTTTCATGAAAATTTTCAAGCAGCAATCTTTTCATGAAAATTTTCAATTTTTTTAAGCAGAAATCTTTTCATGTAAATTTTTAACTTTTTTGAAGCCGAAATCTTTTCATGAAAATTTTCAACTTTTTAAAAAGCATGAAATTTTCAACTTTTTTGAAACAGAAATCTTTTCATTTAAATTTTACACTTTTTTGAAGCAGAAAACTTTTCATTTCAATTTTCAACTTTTTTGAAGCCGAAATACTTCATGAAAATCTTCAACTTTTTTGAAGCCGAACTCTTTTCATGAAAAATTTCAAATTTGTTGAAGCTGAAATCTTTTCATGGAAATTTTCAACTTTTTTGAAGCCGAAATCTTTTCGTGAAAATTTTCAACTTTTTTGAATCTGAAATACTTCATGAAAATGTTCAACTTTTTTGAAACAGAAATCTTTTCATGTAAATTTTGAACTTTTTTGAAAATGAAATCTTTTCATGAAAGTTTTCAACTTTTTCAAAGCTGAAATACTTCATGAAAGTTTTCAACTTTTTTAAAGCTGAAATCTTTATATGTAAATTTTCAACTTTATTCAAACTGATATTCTGTCCTGACTACATTTTCTAACTCAAAGTGTCGTTTCAAAGGAAAAATACTGTTAGAAGGAGTGATTCAGACAAAATTAGATGAAACAGCAGCACTGGTCACAAACAACGATATTAACAGCTTTAGTGATCAAATTGAGCGTATCTTGCGAAGCTGAGCTCGAAAGTGACATGAAACATGTTTTTGAGACATAAAGTGACACTTACAGTGAATACCTGTTCCGACTACATTTTCTAACTCAAAGTGTCGTTTCAAAGTAAAAATACTGTTAGAAGGAGTGATTCAGACAAAATTAGATGAAACAGCAGCACTGGTAACAAATGAGCGCAGTTACATGAAATGACATCAAAATCAACATTCCCTGAGCCAGACAACGCTATTAACAGCTTTAGTGATCAAATTGAGCGTATCTTGCGAAGCTGAGCTCGAAAGTGACATGAAACATGTTTTTGAGACATAAAGTGACACTTACTGTTCCGACTACATTTTCTAACTCAAAGTGTCGTTTCAAAGTAAAAATACTGTTAGAAGGAGTGATTCAGACAAAATTAGATGAAACAGCAGCACTGGTAACAAATGAGCGCAGTTACATGAAATGACATCAAAATCAACATTCCCTGAGCCAGACAACGCTATTAACAGCTTTAGTGATCAAATTGAGCGTGTCTTGCGAAGCTGAGCTTGAAAGTGACATGAAACATGTTTTTGAGACATAAAGTGACACTTACTGTTCAGACTACATTTTCTAACTCAAAGTGTCGTTTCAAAGTAAAAAATACTGTTAGAAGGAGTGATTCAGACAAAATTAGATGAAACAGCTGTACTGGTAACAAATGAACGCAGTTACATGAAATGACATCAAAATCAACATTGCCTGAGCCAGACAACGCTATTAACAGCTTTAGTGATCAAATTGAGCGTATCTTGCGAAGTTGTGCTCGAAAGTGACATGAAACATGTTTTGAACAGTAAGTGTCACTTTATTGTCTCAAAAACATGTTTCATGTCACTTTCGAGCTCAGCTTCGCAAGATACGCTCAATTTGATCACTAAAGCTGTTAATAGCGTTGTTTGTTTCCAGTGCTGCTGTTTCATCTAATTTTGTCTGAATCACTCCTTCTAACAGTATTTTTACTTTGAAACGACACTTTGAGTTAGAAAATGTAGTCAGGACAGGTATTCACTGTAAGTGTCACTTTATGTCTCAAAAACATGTTTCATGTCACTTTCGAGCTCAGCTTCGCAAGATACGCTCAATTTGATCACTAAAGCTGTTAATAGCGTTGTCAGGCTCAGGGAATGTTGATTTTGATGTCATTTCATGTAACTGCGCTCATTTGTTACCAGTACAGCTGTTTCATCTAATTTTGTCTGAATCACTCCTTCTAACAGTATTTTTACTTTGAAACGACGCTTTCAGTTAGAAAATGTAGTCTGAACAGTAAGTCTCACTTAATGTCTGAAAAACATGTTTCATGTCACTTTCGAGCTCAGCTTCGCAAGATACGCTCAATTTGATCACTAAAGTTGTTAATAGCGTTGTCAGGCTCAGGGAATGTTGATTTTGATGTCATTTCATGTAACTGCGCTCATTTGTTACCAGTACAGCTGTTTCATCTAATTTTGTCTGAATCACTCCTTCTAACAGTATTTCTACTTTGAAACGACGCTTTCAGTTAGAAAATGTGGTCAGAACAGGTATTCACTGTAAGTGTCACTTTATGTCTCAAAAACATGTTTCATGTCACTTTCGAGCTCAGCTTCGCAAGATACGCTCAATTTGATCACTAAAGCTGTTAATATCATTGTTTGTTACCAGTACAGCTGTTTCATCTAATTTTGTCTGAATCACTCCTTCTAACAGTATTTTTACTTTGAAACTACACTTTGAGTTAGAAAATATAGAGTATCAGTTTGAATAAAGTCGAAAATTTTCTTGAAAAGATTTCTGCTTCAAAAAAGTGTAAATTTTTCATTTCAGGATTTTGGCTTTAAAAAAGGTAAAAATTTTCATGAAGTCTTTCGGCTTCAAAAAAGTTGTAAAATTTCATGAAATATTTCGTCTTCAAAAAAGATAAAAATTTTCATAAAAAGATTTCGGCATCAAAAAAGTTGAAAATTTTAATGAAAAGATTTAGACTTGAAAAAAGTTGAAAATGTCCATGAATTTTTTGGACTTCAAAAAAGTCTAAAATTTTCATGAAAAGATTTATGCTTCAAAAATGTTGAAAATTTTCATGAACTATTTCGACTTCAAAAAAGTCTAAAATTTTCATGAAAAGATTTAGACTTCAAAAAAGTTGAAAATGTTCATGAATTTTTTCGATTTCAAAAAAAGTCTAAAATTTTCATGAAAAGATTTTAGCTTCAAAAACTTGAAGATTTTCATGAAAAGATTTCTGCTTCAAAAAAGTTGAAAATTTTCATGACAGGATTTTGGCTTTAAGAAAGGTAAAACATTTTATAAAGTATTTCGGCTTCAAAAAGGTTGAAAACTTTCATGAAGTATTTCAGCTTCATAAAAGTCGAAGATTTTCATAAAAAGATTCAGACTTCAAAAAAGTTGAAAATTTTCATGAATAGATTTCGGCTTCAAAAAGTTGAAAATTTTCATGAAAAGATTTCGGCTTCAAAAAAGTTGAAAATTTTCATGAACTATTTTAAGTTTCAAAAAAGTTGAAAATTTTCATGAAGTATTTTCGGCTTCAAAAAAGTCGACGATTTTCATGAAAAGATTTCGGCTTCAAAAAAGTTGAAAATTTACATTAAAAGATTTCGGCTTCAAAAAAGTTAAAAATTTTCATGAAAAGATTTCTGCTTCAAAAAAGTTGAAAATTTTCATGAAAAGATTTATGCTTCAAAAAAGTTGAAAATTTTCATGAAGTATTTCGGCATCAAAAAAGTTGAAAATTTACATTAAAAGATTTAGGTTTCAAAAAAGTTGAAAATTTTCATGAAAAGATTTATGCTTCAAAAAGTTGAAAATTTTCATGAAAAGATTTCAGCTTCAAAAAGTTGAAAATTTTCATGAAAAGATTTCGGCTTCAAAAAAGTTGAAAATTTTCATGAACTATTTTAAGTTTCAAAAAAGTTGAAAATTTTCATGAAGTATTTCGGCTTCAAAAAAGTTGAAAATTTTCATGAAGTATTTCGGCTTCAAAAAAGTCAACGATTTTCATGAAAAGCTTTCGGCTCCAAAAAAGTTGAAAATTTTCATGAAAAGATTTAGACTTCAAAAAAGTTGAAAATGTTCATGAATTTTTTCGACTTCAAAAAAGTCTAAAATTTTCATGAAAAGATTTATGCTTCAAAAAAGATGAAAATTTTCATGAAAAGATTTAGACTTCAAAAAAGTTGAAAAATGTTCATGAAGTATTTCGGCTTCAAAAAAGTTAAACATTTTCATCAAAAGATTTCTGCTTCAAAAAAGTTGAATATTTTCATGAAATAATTTCAGCTTCAAAAAAGTTGAAAATTTTCATGACAGGATTATGGCTTTAAAAAAGTTCAAAATTTTCATGAACTATTTCGGCATTAAAAAAGTTGAAAATTTTCATGAAAAGATTTCGGCTTCAAAAAAGTCAAACATTTTCATGTAAAGATTTAGGATTCAAAAAAGTTGAAAATTTTCATGAAGTATTTCGGCTTCAAAAAAGTCAACGATTTTCATGAAAAGATTTCTGTTACAAAAAAGTTGAAAATTTTCATGAAAAGATTTAGGTTTCAAAAAAGTTGAAAATTTACATTAAAAGATTTCTGCTTCAAAAAAGTTGAAAATTTTCATGAAGTACTTCGGCTTCAAAAAAGTTGAAAGTTTTCATGAAAAGATTTAGGTTTCCAAAAAGTTGAAAATTTACATTAAAAGATTTCGGCTTCAAAAAAGTTGAAAATTTTCATGAAGTATTTCTGCTTCAAAAAAGTTGA
The DNA here is from genome assembly GCF_963930695.1 of Labrus bergylta. NCBI lineage: Eukaryota > Metazoa > Chordata > Actinopteri > Labriformes > Labridae > Labrus > Labrus bergylta. Next base: position 34,935,782 of record NC_089198.1, on the reverse strand, counting down.
AAATGTTCATGAATTTTTTCGACTTCAAAAAAGTCTAAGATGTTCTTGAAAAGATTTCTGCTTCAAAAAGTTGAAAATTTTCATGAAAAGATTTCGGCTTCAAAAAAGTTGAAAATTTTCATGAAGTATTTCGGCTTCAAAAAAGTCCACGATTTTCATGTAAAGATTTAGGCTTCAAAAAAGTTGAAAATTTTCATGAAGTATTTCGGCTTCAAAAAAGTCGACGATTTTCATGTAAAGATTTAGGCTTCAAAAAACTTGAACATTTTCATGAAAAGATTTCGGCTTCAAAAAAGTTGAACATTTTCATGAAAAGATTTCTGCTTCAAAAAAGTTGAAAATTTTCATGAAAAGATTTCGGCTTCAAAAAGTTGAAAATTTTCATGAAAAGATTTCGGCTTCAAAAAGTTGACCATTTTCATGAAAAGATTTCGGCTTCAAAAAAGTTGAAAATTTTCATCAAAAGATTTCGGTTTCAAAAAGTTGAAAATTTTCATGAAAAGATCTCGGCTTCAAAAAAGTTGAACATTTTCATGAAAAGATTTTGGCTTCAAAAAAGTTGAACATTTTCATGAAAAGATTTCAGCTTCAAAAAGGTTGAAAATTTACATGAAAAGATTTCGACTTCAAAAAAGTCGAAGATTTTCATGAAGAGATTTAGGCTTCAAAAAAGTTGAAAATTTTCATGAAGTATTTCGGTTGCAAAAAAATGGAACATTTTCATGAAAAGATTTCGGCTTCAAAAAAGTTGAACATTTTCATGAAAAGATTTCTGCTTCAAAAAAGTTGAAAATTTACATGAAAAGATTTCGGCTTCAAAAAGTTGAAAATTTTCATGAAAAGATTTCGGCTTCAAAAAAGTTGAACATTTTCATGAAAAGATTTCGTCTTGAAAAAAGTTGAACATTTTCATGAAAAGATTTCGTCTTGAAAAAAGTTGAACATTTTCATGAAAAGATTTCGGCTTCAAAAAAGTTGAAAATTTTCATGAAAAGATTTCGGCTTCAAAAAAGTCAAAAACTTTCATGAAGTATTTCGGCTTCAAAAAAGTTGAAAATTTTCATGAAAAGATTTCTATTTCAAAAAGTTAAAAATTTTCATGAAAAGATTTCGGCTTCAAAAAAGTTGAAGATTTTCATGAAAAGATTTCGGCTTCAAAAAAGTCAAAAACTTTCATGAAGTATTTCGGCTTCAAAAAAGTTGAAAATTTTCATGAAAAGATTTCTATTTCAAAAAGTTAAAAATTTTCATGAAAAGATTTCGGCTTCAAAAAAGTTGAAGATTTTCATGAAAAGATTTCGGCTTCAAAAAAGTTGAAGATTTTCATGAAAAGATTTCTGCTTCAAAAAAGTTGAAAATTTTCATGACAGGATTTTAGCTTTAAAAAAGGTAAAAATTTTCATGAAGTATTTCGGCTTCAAAAAGGTTGAAAACTTTCATGACCTATTTCGGCTTTAAAAAAAGGCGAAGATTTTAATGAAAAGATTTCTGCTTCAAAAAAGTTGAAAATTTTCATGAAAAGATTTAGGCTTCAAAAAGTTGAAAATTTTCATCAAGTATTTCGGGTTCAAAAAAGTCGAAGTATTTCATGAAAAGATTTCTGCTTCAAAAAAGTTGAACATTTTCATGAAAAGATTTCTGCTTCAAAAAAGTTGAAAATTTACATGAAAAGATTTCGGCTTCAAAAAAGTTGAAGATTTTCATGAAAAGATTTCTGCTTCAAAAAAGTTGAACATTTTCATGAAGTATTTCGGCTTGAAAAAAGTTGAAAATTTACATTAAAAGATTTCGGCTTCAAAAAAGTCAAAAACTTTCATGAAGTATTTCGGCTTCAAAAAAGTTGAAAATTTTCATGAAAAGATTTCTGCTTCAAAAAAGTTGAAAATTTTCATGAAAAAGATTTAGGTTTCAAAAAGTTGAAAATTTTCATGAAAAGATTTCAGCTTCAAAAAAGTTGAACATTTTCATGACAGGATTATGGCTTTAAAAAAGTTGAAAATTTTCATGAACTATTTCGGCATCAAAAAAGTTGAAAATTTTCATGAAAAGATTTCGGCTTCAAAAAAGTCGAACATTTTCATGTAAAGATTTAGGATTCAAAAAAGTTGAAAATTTTCATGAAGTATTTCGGCTTCAAAAAAGTCAACGATTTTCATGAAAAGATTTCTGTTACAAAAAAGTTGAAAATTTTCATGAAAAGATTTAGGTTTCAAAAAAGTTGAAAATTTACATTAAAAGATTTCTGCTTCAAAAAAGTTGAAAATTTTCATGAAGTACTTCGGCTTCAAAAAAGTTGAAAGTTTTCATGAAAAGATTTAGGTTTCCAAAAAGTTGAAAATTTACATTAAAAGATTTCGGCTTCAAAAAAGTTGAAAATTTTCATGAAGTATTTCTGCTTCAAAAAAGTTGAAAATGTTCATGAATTTTTTCGACTTCAAAAAAGTCTAAGATGTTCTTGAAAAGATTTCTGCTTCAAAAAGTTGAAAATTTTCATGAAAAGATTTCGGCTTCAAAAAAGTTGAAAATTTTCATGAAGTATTTCGGCTTCAAAAAAGTCCACGATTTTCATGAAAAGATTTAGGCTTCAAAAAAGTTGAAAATTTTCATGAAAAGATTTAGGTTTCCAAAAAGTTGAAAATTTACATTAAAAGATTTCGGCTTCAAAAAAGTTGAAAATTTTCATGAAGTATTTCTGCTTCAAAAAAGTTGAAAATGTTCATGAATTTTTTCGACTTCAAAAAAGTCTAAGATGTTCTTGAAAAGATTTCTGCTTCAAAAAGTTGAAAATTTTCATGAAAAGATTTCGGCTTCAAAAAAGTTGAAAATTTTCATGAAGTATTTCGGCTTCAAAAAAGTCCACGATTTTCATGAAAAGATTTAGGCTTCAAAAAAGTTGAAAATTTTCATGAAGTATTTCTGCTTCAAAAAAGTTGAAAATTTTCATGAAAAGATTTCGGCTTCAAAAAGTTGAAAATTTTCATGAAAAGATTTCGGCTTCAAAAAGTTGACCATTTTCATGAAAAGATTTCGGCTTCAAAAAAGTTGAAAATTTTCATGAAAAGATTTCGGTTTCAAAAAGTTGAAAATTTTCATGAAAAGATTTCAGCTTCAAAAAGGTTGAAGATTTACATGAAAAGATTTCGACTTCAAAAAAGTCGAAGATTTTCATGAAAAGATTTAGGCTTTAAAAAAGTTGAAAATTTTCATGAAGTATTTCGGTTGCAAAAAAATGGAACATTTTCATGAAAAGATTTCGGCTTCAAAAAAGTTGAAGATTTTCATGAAAAGATTTTGGCTTCAAAAAATGTCAAAGTGACCCGGTTGAGTTTTTATTTTCTATATCTTTGCAATAAATTCATCTCATCATTCAGTATTCAAGGTATTCCTCAATTAACTTGTTTTTGATCATCATACATCCTTATTTTAGTTTTTCCTTTCTTACTTTTTGAATAAAAAACATTTTTGTATCATTACCTTTCTAATGCACAACATGGGTCAAAAATGAATCCACTTTCTATGTTATTTCATGTATGGCTGAGTGTTTCTATGATATATCTTTGAAATAAATACATTTTATCATTTACTTTTCCAAGTATGCAGTAAATATCTTGTTTTTGTTAAGCACAAATCATCATTTGTATTTTTCCTTTCTTACTTTATGAACGAGCACAGCTTTTGTATTTCTACATCAAGTTTACACACATGGGTCAGAAACGACCCACATGCATTTACTATAGCATTTGCTGTGAAACGTGGTTGTTTCAGACATTTCACAGCTCAGCACAGCTCCCTTGGAACATCTAATACATGTAAGTATTGTTTTTAAATTGTTCTAACATCACTTTAGAAAATATTTGATGACAATTGTGAAAGATAACTGTACATAACATTTGATTAGGTTTAGGTTACCTTGAGAGTGAGTACATTACTTGTCAGAAAGTTACAAGTAATTACTATTAGCTAGCTAGCTGTTGACACTTCTATTTTAGTTAGCTAATTCTATTGTAGTTAGCTAACTATTATGTAGATTGCTAGGCTACTTAGCAAAGTACTTAGCTAAGCTACTTAGCCAAGTCACCAAAATAAAACTGTATGTATGTGTATGTATATTGATGTGCATCTGAAAATTGTATTGTGCTTTTGATTTTCTTTATCCAGAGTATGGCTGGTCCCAGATTTACTACTGAGATGGTTGTAGCGATGCTGCAGGAAGAACCAGATGAGGAGGCAATTTGTCTTGATTCAGAGTCTGAAATTTCTGATGATGATGACCCAGAATATTTGCCAGAGGGTCAAGCTGGAGTTGTGGGTGTGTCTGGGAATCCATGAAGACTCCTCTGATGATACAGAAGACTCATCTGATGAGTCCTCTGAAGAGGAAACTCAGACCCAGTCCAATAGATTGAGTAAAAACGGATCTTACTGGAATGAGAATCCCCCCATTCATGGCAGAACAAGAAGCCATAACATTCTGAGGAGCTGCCCAGGACCTACACCTGGATCACCAGCTGTTTCACCAAAAGATGCCTGGGATATGTTCATGAGTGACAACATCATTGAGGAGGTTCTAATATGTACCAACTTAGAGGGACAAAGAACAGCCACAGCAAAAGGGAAAGAGTGGAGAAGCATTGATAAAGAAGAATTGATGGCCTTCATCAATTCTTGCAGGGGGGGAGAAGAGCTGGGATGTGGCCTTGCGGGAGCTGTTTGTGGATCCGCTGCAAAATCCAATTTACAAGGCCACCATGGGGCTTAGGAGATATGAAGATATCCGCCGCGTCATACGGTTTGACGACAAGAGGACCAGGGCTCTGCGACTGGAAACAGACCACATGGCGGCATTTAGGTATGTGTGGGACTGTTTCCTGGACAACTGCAGAAGAAAGTTCATCCCCAGTGACTGTGTCACCATAGATGAGCAGCTTGTGCCATTCCGAGGCAGGTGCAAGTTACGGCAACACATGCCCAGCAAGCCTGCAAAATATGGGATAAAAATCTTCTGGATGTGCGACGCAAGGGTACCTTATGCAATAGATGGAATTGTCTATACCGGGAGACAGCCAGGAGAGGAGGTTCAGAGGAACCTTGGAGAGAATGTCGTCCAGCAATTGTGCAGTGGAATCAGACAGACAGGTGAATGTAAAGTACAATAGAGAAACTAATGTATTAAGTTTTAGCACAATACCTACATACTTTTTCCCAATCTTTAATAATGTGTATTTTATTTTTTTATTTGATTTCTCTGTAAGCAAAATAGTAAAAGAGAATAAAATGCAATGCAATGCAACAGATTATGGCGTTAGAGTTTAAAGAATTCCATGTTGAGTAAATTTACAATCTTTTCCCCCTCTCATAGGTCGCAACATCACAATTAGCAACTTCTTCACCAGTGTCCCGCTGGCTGAGAAGCTCCTCGAGAAGAACCTGACCATTGTTGGGACTCTTTGCCAGAACAAATCGGACATACCACCTATCATGAAGCCATCCAAATCACGGGAGATTCATAGCTCAGAATTCGGATTCAATGGCAACATGACCATGGTGAGCTATGTGCAGAAGAAGGGAAAAGCTGTTGTCCTCCTGAGCACTATGCATGATGACAAAGCAGTGGATGACAGCAGTCAGAAGAAGAAACAATGGGAAGATGTGGGTTTAAAAAACAAAACACAGCCACCACCCAGCCACAAGAGGACATCAGACAGGAGGGCCAAAGGAAGAGGAAGAGGTGCACGATCTGCCCAGTTACCAAAGACAGAAAAGTCAGCAGCTAGTGTTCCCAGTGCACCAGGCCTGTGTGCAAGGAGCACAAACTCTTAGTGATCATTTGTGAGGCATGTCAAAATTGAGATGGCAATTTGTGCTCTAGTGATGTGTTCAGTTGTATTTCATTTTGTTTGGTCACATTCACCAGTTTACAGTTGTTAAATTACAGATACAGTTCAGTTCAACAGCCGTGTTATCTGTTATCAGAGGTATGTGTATGTGTGACAAAATGACAAATAAACATGTTGCAAATATGAAATACATAAGTGTTTGGCTCCACTCACTGCTAAAGTAATTACTTGAAACAAATTATTATTATAGTATTAATTCATTTAATTTTAAATCACACTTGGATGTATGGGTCATTTTTGACCCATGTGTGTAAACTTGATGTAGTAATAAAAAAACTATTTTTGTTCCATTTTTATGAAAGTAAAAATGGAAATAGTGATTGGTGGTAATCAAAAACAAGATATTTAAAGAATCCTTGGAATATTCAATCATAAAATAAATTGATTTCAAAAGGTAGAACAAAGAAAAACTCAGCCAGCATGAAGAAAGTCGAAGATTTTCATGAAAATTTTCAACTTTTTTGAAGCCGAAATACTTCATGAAAATCTTTGACTTTTTTGAAGCCGAAATCTTTTCATGAAAGTTTTCAACTTTTTTCAAGCCGAAATCTTTTCATGAAAGTTTTCAACTTTTTTCAAGCCGAAATCTTTTCATGAAAATTTTGAACTTTTTTGAAGCAGAAATCTTTTCATCAAAATTTTCAAATATTTTGAAGCCGAAATACTTCATGAAAGTTTTCAACCTGTTTGAAGCCGAAATACTTCATGAAAATTTTTACCTTTTTTAAAGCCAAAATCCTGTCATGAAAATTTTCAACTTTGTTGAAGCCGAAATCTTTTCATGAAAATCTTCAACTTTTTTGAAGCCGAAATCTTTTCATAAAAATGTTCAACCTTTTTGAAGCAGAAATCTTTTCATGAAAATTTTCAACTTTTTTGAAGCAGAAATCTTTTCATAAAAATTTTCAACTTTCCGAAGCAGAAATATTTTCATGAAAATTTTCAACTTTTTTGAAGCCGAAATACTTCATGAAAATGTTCAACTTTTTTGAAGCCGCAATCTTTTCATGAAAATTTTCAACTTTTTTGAATTTGAAATACTTCATGAAAATGTTCAACTTCTTTGAAGCAGAAATCTTTTCATGTAAATTTTAAACTTTTTTGAAGCCGAAATACTTCATGAAAATTTTTTAATTTTTTGAAGCCAAAATCTTTTCATGAAAGTTTTCAACTTTGTTAAAGCCGAAATGTTTTCATGAAAATTTTGAACTTTTTTGAAGCAGAAATCTTTTCATCAAAATTTTCAAATTTTTTGAAACCAAAATCCTGTCATGAAAATTTTCAACTTTGTTGAAGCAGAAATCTTTTCATGAAAATCTTCAATTTTTTTGAAGCCGAAATCTTTTCATAAAAATTTTCAACTTTTTTGAAGCAGAAATCTTTTCATAAAAATTTTCAACTTTCTGAAGCAGAAATACTTCAGGAAAATTTTCAACTTTTTAAAAAGCCTGAAATTTTCAACTTTTTTGAAACCGAAATACTTCATGAAAATTTTCAACTTTTTTGAAGCAGAAATCTTTTCATGAAAATCTTCACCTTTTTTGAAGCCGAAATCTTTTCATGAAAATTTTCAACTTTTTTGAATCTGAAATACTTCATGAAAATGTTCAACTTTTTTGAAGCCGAAATCTTTTCATGAAAATTTTTAACTTTTTTGAAGCCGAAATCTTTTCATGAAAATTTTTAACTTTTTTGAAGCCGAAATCTTTTCATGAAAATTTTCAACTTTTTTGAAGCAGAAATCTTTTCATGAAAATTATCAACTTTTTTGAAAATGAAACCTTTTCATGAAAATTTTCAACTTTTTTGAAGCCGAAATCTTTTCATGTAAAACTTCAACTTTTTTGAAGCCAAAATACTTTATGAAAATTTTTAACTTTTTTAAAGCCAAAATCCTGTCATAAAAATGTTCAACTTTTTTGAAGCAGAAATCGTTTCATGAAGATCTTCAACTTTTTTGAAGCAGAAATCTTTTCATGAAAATTTTCAACTTTTTTGAAGCAGAAATCTTTTCATGAAAATTTTCAACTTTTTTGAAGCCGAAATCTTTTCAGGAGAATGTTCAACTTTTTTGAAGCAGAAATCTTTTCATGAAAATTTGTAACTTTTTTGAAGCCGAAATCTTTTCATGAAAATCTTCACCTTTTTTGAAGCCGAAATCTTTTCATGAAAATTTTCAACTTTTTTGAAGCCAAAATACTTCATGAAAATGTTCAACTTTTTTGAAGCCGAAATCTTTTCATGAAAATTTTCAACTTTTTTGAAGCAGAAATCTTTTCATGAAAATTATCAACTTTTTTGAAAATGAAACCTTTTCATGAAAATGTTCAGCTTTTTTGAAGCCAAAATACTTTATGAAAATTTTTAACTTTTTTAACGACAAAATCCTGTCATAAAAATGTTCAACTTTTTTGAAGCAGAAATCGTTTCTGAAGATCTTCAACTTTTTTGAAGCAGAAATCTTTTCATGAAAATTTTCAACTTTTTTGAAGCAGAAATCTTTTCATGAAAATTTTCAACTTTTTTGAAGCCGAAATCTTTTCAGGAGAATGTTCAACTTTTTTGAAGCAGAAATCTTTTCATGAAAATTTGTAACTTTTTTGAAGCCGAAATCTTTTCATGAAAATTTTCAACTTTTTTGAAGCAGAAATCTTTTCATGAAAATTTTACACTTTTTTGAAGCCAAAATCTTTTCATTCAAATTTTCAACTTTTTTGAAGCCGAAATACTTCATGAAAATCTTCAACTTTTTTGAAGCCGAACTCTTTTCATGGAAAATTTCAAATTTGTTGAAGCTGAAATATTTTCATGGAAATTTTCAACTTTTTTGAAGCAGAAATCTTTTCATGAAAATTATCAACTTTTTTGAAAATGAAACCTTTTCATGAAAATGTTCAACTTTTTTGAAGCCGAAAGCTTTTCATGTAAAATTTCAACTTTTTTGAAGCCAAAATACTTCATGAAAATTTTCAACTTTTTTGAAGCCAAAATACTTCAGGAAAATTTTTAACTTTCTTAAAGCCAAAATCCTGTCATGAAAATGTTCAACTTTTTTGAAGCAGAAATCGTTTCATGAAGATCTTCAACTTTTTTGAAGCAGAAATCTTTTCATGAAAATCTTCAACTTTTTTTAAGCAGAAATCTTTTCATGTAAATTTTCAACTCTTTTGAAGCCGAAAAACTTCATGAAAGTTTTCAACTTTTTTGAAGCCAAAATCTTTTCATGAAAATTTTCAACTTTTTTGAAGAAGAAATCTTTTCATGTAAATTTTCAACTTTATTAAATCCAAAATTCTGTCATGAAAATTTTCAACTTTTTTGAAGCCAAAATCTTTTCATGGAAAATCTTTGACTTTTTTAATGCAGAAATCTTTTCATGAAAATTTTCAAGCAGCAATCTTTTCATGAAAATTTTCAATTTTTTTAAGCAGAAATCTTTTCATGTAAATTTTCAACTTTTTTGAAGCCGAAATCTTTTCATGAAAATTTTCAACTTTTTAAAAAGCTTGAAATTTTCAACTTTTTTGAAACAGAAATCTTTTCATGTAAATTTTACACTTTTTTGAAGCAGAAAACTTTTCATTTCAATTTTCAACCTTTTTGAAGCCGAAATACTTCATAAAAATCTTCAACTTTTTTGAAGCCGAACTCTTTTCATGAAAAATTTCAAATTTGTTGAAGCTGAAATCTTTTCATGGAAATTTTCAACTTTTTTGAAGCCAAAATCTTTTCATGAAAATTTTCAACTTTTTTGAAGCAGAAATCTTTTCATGAAAATTATCAACTTTTTTGAAAATGAAACCTTTTCATGAAAATTTTCAACTTTTTTGAAGCCGAAATCTTTTCATGTAAAATTTCAACTTTTTTGAAGACAAAATACTTTATGAAAATTTTCAACTTTTTTGAAGCCAAAATACTTCAGGAAAATTTTTAACTTTTTAAAAAGCTTGAAATTTTCAACTTTTTTGAAACAGAAATCTTTTCATGTAAATTTTACACTTTTTTGAAGCAGAAAACTTTTCATTTCAATTTTCAACTTTTTTGAAGCCGAAATACTTCATGAAAATCTTCAACTTTTTTGAAGCCGAACTCTTTTCATGAAAAATTTCAAATTTGTTGTAGCTGAAATCTTTTCATGGAAATTTTCAACTTTTTTGAAGCCGAAATCTTTTCGTGAAAATTTTCAACTTTTTTGAATCTGAAATACTTCATGAAAATGTTCAACTTTTTTGAAGCCGAAATCTTTTCATGAGAATGTTCAACTTTTTTGAAGCAGAAATCTTTTCATGAAAATTTGTAACTTTTTTGAAGCCGAAATCTTTTCATGAAAATTTTCAACTTTTTTGAAGCATAAATCTTTTCATGAAAAATTTCAAATTTGTTGAAGCTGAAATCTTTTCATGGAAATTTTACACTTTTTTGAATCAGAAATCTTTTCATGAAAATTTTTAACTTTTTTGAAGCCGAAATACTTATTGAAGATTTTCGACTTTTTTGAAGCCGAAATCTTTTCATGTAAATTTTCAAAGTTTTTGAAGCCGAAATACTTCATGAAAATCTTCAACTTTTGTAAAGCAGAAAAACGTCATGAAAATTTTCAACTTTTTTGAAGCTTAAATACTTCATGAAAATTTTCAACTTTTTTGAAGCCGAATTACTTCATGAAAATTTTCAACTTTTTTGAAGCCAAAATCTTTTCATGAAAATTTTAAACTTTTTTGAAGAAGAAATCTTTTCATGTAAATTTTCAACTTTTTTAAACCCAAAATCTTGTCATTAAAATTTTCAACTTTTTTGAAGCCGAATTACTTCATGAAAATTTTCAACTTTTTTGAAGCCAAAATCTTTTCATGAAAATTTTAAACTTTTTTGAAGAAGAAATCTTTTCATGTAAATTTTCAACTTTTTTAAACCCAAAATCCTGTCATTAAAATTTTCAACTTTTTTGAAGCCGAATTACTTCATGAAAATTTTCAACTTTTTTGAAGCCGAAATCTTTTCATGAAAGTTTTCAACTTTTTAAAAGCTTGAAATTTTCAACTTTTTTGAAACAGAAATCTTTTCATGTAAATTTTGAACTTTTTTGAAAATGAAATCTTTTCATGAAAGTTTTCAACTTTTTCAAAGCTGAAATACTTCATGAAAATCTTCAACTTTTGTAAAGCAGAAAAACGTCATGAAAATTTTCAACTTTTTTGAAGCTTAAATACTTCATGAAAATTTTCAACTTTTTTGAAGCCGAATTACTTCATGAAAATTTTAAACTTTTTTGAAGCCAAAATCTTTTCATGAAAATTTTAAACTTTTTTGAAGAAGAAATCTTTTCATGTAAATTTTCAACTTTTTTAAACCCAAAATCCTGTCATTAAAATTTTCAACTTTTTTGAAGCCGAATTACTTCCTGAAAATTTTCAACTTTTTTGAAGCCGAAATCTTTTCATGAAAGTTTTCAACTTTTTAAAAGCTTGAAATTTTCAACTTTTTTGAAACAGAAATCTTTTCATGTAAATTTTGAACTTTTTTGAAAATGAAATCTTTTCATGAAAGTTTTCAACTTTTTCAAAGCTGAAATACTTCATGAAAGTTTTCAACTTTTTTAAAGCTGAAATCTTTATATGTAAATTTTCAACTTTATTCAAACTGATATTCTGTCCTGACTACATTTTCTAACTCAAAGTGTCGTTTCAAAGGAAAAATACTGTTAGAAGGAGTGATTCAGACAAAATTAGATGAAACAGCAGCACTGGTCACAAACAACGATATTAACAGCTTTAGTGATCAAATTGAGCGTATCTTGCGAAGCTGAGCTCGAAAGTGACATGAAACATGTTTTTGAGACATAAAGTGACACTTACTGTTCAGACTACATTTTCTAACTCAAAGTGTCGTTTCAAAGTAAAAATACTGTTAGAAGGAGTGATTCAGACAAAATTAGATGAAACAGCAGCACTGGTAACAAATAAGCGCAGTTAGATGAAATTACATCAAAAACAACATTCCCTGAGCCAGACAACGCTATTAACAGCTTTAGTGATCAAATTGAGCGTATCTTGCGAAGCTGAGCTCGAAAGTGACATGAAACATGTTTTTGAGACATAAAGTGACACTTACAGTGAATACCTGTTCCGACTACATTTTCTAACTCAAAGTGTCGTTTCAAAGTAAAAATACTGTTAGAAGGAGTGATTCAGACAAAATTAGATGAAACAGCAGCACTGGTAACAAACAACGCTATTAACAGCTTTAGTGATCAAATTGAGCGTATCTTGCGAAGCTGAGCTCGAAAGTGACATGAAACATGTTTTTGAGACATAAAGTGACACTTACTGTTCAGACTACATTTTCTAACTCAAAGTGTCGTTTCAAAGTAAAAATACTGTTAGAAGGAGTGATTCAGACAAAATTAGATGAAACAGCTGTACTGGTAACAAATGAGCGCAGTTACATGAAATGACATCAAAATCAACATTCCCTGAGCCAGACAACGCTATTAACAGCTTTAGTGATCAAATTGAGCGTGTCTTGCGAAGCTGAGCTTGAAAGTGACATGAAACATGTTTTGAACAGTAAGTGTCACTTTATGTCTCAAAAACATGTTTCATGTCACTTTCGAGCTCAGCTTCGCAAGATACGCTCAATTTGATCACTAAAGCTGTTAATAGCGTTGTTTGTTACCAGTGCTGCTGTTTCATCTAATTTTGTCTGAATCACTCCTTCTAACAGTATTTTTACTTTGAAACGACACTTTGAGTTAGAAAATGTAGTCAGGACAGGTATTCACTGTAAGTGTCACTTTATGTCTCAAAAACATGTTTCATGTCACTTTCGAGCTCAGCTTCGCAAGATACGCTCAATTTGATCACTAAAGCTTTTAATAGCGTTGTCAGGCTCAGGGAATGTTGATTTTGATGTCATTTCATGTAACTGCGCTCATTTGTTACCAGTACAGCTGTTTCATCTAATTTTGTCTGAATCACTCCTTCTAACAGTATTTTTACTTTGAAACGACGCTTTCAGTTAGAAAATGTAGTCAGAACAGGTATTCACTGTAAGTGTCACTTTAGGTCTGAAAAACATGTTTCATGTCACTTTCGAGCTCAGCTTCGCAAGATACGCTCAATTTGATCACTAAAGCTGTTAATATCATTGTTTGTTACCAGTACAGCTGTTTCATCTAATTTTGTCTGAATCACTCCTTCTAACAGTATTTTTACTGCACTTTGAGTTAGAAAATGTAGAGTATCAGTTTGAATAAAGTCGAAAATTTTCTTGAAAAGATTTCTGCTTCAAAAAAGTTTAAATTTTTCATTTCAGGATTTTGGCTTTAAAAAAGGTAAAAATTTTCATGAAGTCTTTCGGCTTCAAAAAAGTTGAAAAATTTCATGAAATATTTCGTCTTCAAAAAAGATGAAAATTTTCATGAAAAGATTTCGGCTTCAAAAAAGTTGAAAATTTACATTAAAAGATTTCGGCTTCAAAAAAGTTAAAAATTTTCATGAAAAGATTTCTGCTTCAAAAAAGTTGAAAATTTTCATGAAAAGATTTATGCTTCAAAAAAGTTGAAAATTTTCATAAAACGATTTCGGCTTCAAAAAGTTGAAAAATTTCATGAAATATTTCGTCTTCAAAAAAGATGAAAATTTTCATGAAAAGATTTCGGCTTCAAAAAAGTTGAAAATTTTAATGAAAAGATTTAGACTTCAAAAAAGTTGAAAATGTCCATGAATTTTTTGGACTTCAAAAAAGTCTAAAATTTTCATGAAAAGATTTATGCTTCAAAAATGTTGAAAATTTTCATGAACTATTTCGACTTCAAAAAAGTCTAAAATTTTCAAGAAAAGATTTAGACTTCAAAAAAGTTGAAAATGTTCATTAATTTTTCGATTTCAAAAAAAGTCTAAAATTTTCATGAAAAGATTTTAGCTTCAAAAACTTGAAGATTTTCATGAAAAGATTTCTGCTTCAAAAAAGTTGAAAATTTTCATGACAGGATTTTGGCTTTAAGAAAGGTAAAACATTTTATAAAGTATTTCAGCTTCATAAAAGTCGAAGATTTTCATAAAAAGATTCAGACTTCAAAAAAGTTGAAAATTTTCATGAAAAGATTTCGGCTCCAAAAAAGTTGAAAATTTTCATGAAAAGATTTATGCTTCAAAAAAGATGAAAATTTTCATGAAAAGATTTCGGCTTCAAAAAGTTGAAAATTTTCATGAATAGATTTCGGCTTCAAAAAGTTGAAAATTTTCATGAAAAGATTTCGGCTTCAAAAAAGTTGAAAATTTTCATGAACTATTTTAAGTTTCAAAAAAGTTGAAAATTTTCATGAAGTATTTCGGGTTCAAAAAAGTCGACAATTTCATGAAAAGGTTTCGGCTTCAAAAAAGTTGAAAATTTAGATTAAAAGATTTCTGCTTCAAAAAAGTTGAAAATTTTCATGAAAAGATTTAGGTTTCAAAAAAGTTGAAAATTTTCATGAAGTATTTCGGCATCAAAAAAGTTGAAAATTTACATTAAAAGATTTAGGTTTCAAAAAAGTTGAAAATTTTCATGAAGTATTTCGGCATCAAAAAAGTTGAAAATTTACATTAAAAGATTTCGGCTTCAAAAAATTTGAAAATTTTCATGAAGTATTTCGGCTTCAAAAAAGTCAACGATTTTCATGAAAAGATTTCGGCTTCAAAAAAGTTGAAAATGTTCATGAAAAGATTTAGACTTCAAAAAAGTTGAAGATGTTCATGAATTTTTTCGACTTCAAAAAAGTTGAAAATTTTCATGAAAAGATTTATGCTTCAAAAAGTTGAAAATTTTCATGAAAAGATTTCAGCTTCAAAAAGTTGAAAATTTTCATGAAAAGATTTCGGCTTCAAAAAAGTTGAAAATTTACATGAACTATTTTAAGTTTCAAAAAAGCTGAAAATTTTCATGAAGTATTTCGGCTTCAAAAAAGTTGAAAATTTTCATGAAGTATTTCGGCTTCAAAAAAGTCAACGATTTTCATGAAAAGATTTCTGTTACAAAAAAGTTGAAAATTTTCATGAAAAGATTTAGGCTTCAAAAAGGTTGAAAATTTTCATGAAAAGATTTCTGCTTCAAAAAAGTTGAAAATTTTCATGAAAAGATTTCGGCTTCAAAAAGTTGAAAATTTTCATGAAAAGATTTCGGCTTCAAAAAGTTGACCATTTTCATGAAAAGATTTCGGCTTCAAAAAAGTTGAAAATTTTCATGAAAAGATTTCGGTTTCAAAAAGTTGAAAATTTTCATGAAAAGATCTCGGCTTCAAAAAAGTTGAACATTTTCATGAAAAGTGTTCGGCTTCAAAAAAGTTGAAAATTTTCATGAAAAGATTTCAGCTTCAAAAAGGTTGAAAATTTACATGAAAAGATTTCGACTTTCAAAAAAGTCGAAGATTTTCATGAAAAGATTTAGGCTTTAAAAAAGTTGAACATTTTCATGAAGTATTTCGGTTGCAAAAAAATGGAACATTTACATGAAAAGATTTCGGCTTCAAAAAAGTTGAACATTTTCATGAAAAGATTTCTGCTTCAAAAAAGTTGACAATTTACATGAAAAGATTTCGGCTTCAAAAAGTTGAAAATTTTCATGAAAAGATTTCGGCTTCAAAAAAGTTGAACATTTTCATGAAAAGATTTCGGCTTGAAAAAAGTTGAAAATTTTCATGAAAAGATTTCAGCTTCAAAAAAGTTGAACATTTTCATGAAAAGATTTCGGCTTCAAAAAAGTTGAACATTTTCATGAAAAGATTTCGTCTTGAAAAAAGTTGAACATTTTCATGAAAAGATTTCGTCTTGAAAAAAGTTGAAAATTTTCATGAAAAGATTTCGGCTTCAAAAAAGTTGAAAATTTTCATGAAAAGATTTCGGCTTCAAAAAAGTCAAAAACTTTCATGAAGTATTTCGGCTTCAAAAAAGTTGAAAATTTTCATGAAAAGATTTCTATTTCAAAAAGTTAAAAATTTTCATGAAAAGATTTCGGCTTCAAAAAAGTTGTAGATTTTCATGAAAAGATTTCTGCTTCAAAAAAGTTGAAAATTTTCATGACAGGATTTTAGCTTTAAAAAAGGTAAAAATTTTCATGAAGTATTTCGGCTTCAAAAAGGTTGAAAACTTTCATGAACTATTTTGGCTTTAAAAAAAGGCGAAGATTTTAATGAAAAGATTTCTGCTTCAAAAAAGTTGAAAATTTTCATGAAAAGATTTAGGCTTCAAAAAAGTTGAAAATTTTCATCAAGTATTTCGGGTTCAAAAAAGTCGAAGTATTTCATGAAAAGATTTCTGCTTCAAAAAAGTTGAAAATTTACATGAAAAGATTTCTGCTTCAAAAAAGTTGAAAATTTTCATGAAAAGATTTCAGCTTCAAAAAAGTTGAACATTTTCATGAAAAGATTTCGGCTTCAAAAAAGTTGAAAATTTTCATGAAAAGATTTCGGCTTCAAAAACGTTGAACATTTTCATGAAGTATTTCGGCTTGAAAAAAGTTGAAAATTACATTAAAAGATTTCGGCTTCAAAAAAGTCAAAAACTTTCATGAAGTATTTTGTCTTCAAAAAAGTTGAAAATTTTCATGAAAAGATTTTTACTTCAAAAAGTTGAAAATTTTCATGAAAAGATTTCGGCTTCAAAAAAGTTGAAAATTTTCATGACAGGATTTTAGCTTTAAAAAAGGTAAAAATTTTCATGAAGTATTTCGGCTTCAAAAAGGTTGAAAACTTTCATGAACTATTTCGGCTTTAAAAAAAGGCGAAGATTTTAATGAAAAGATTTCTGCTTCAAAAAAGTTGAAAATTTTCATGAAAAGATTTAGGCTTCAAAAAAGTTGAAAATTTTCATCAAGTATTTCGGGTTCAAAAAAGTCGAAGTATTTCATGAAAAGATTTCTGCTTCAAAAAAGTTGAAAATTTACATGAAAAGATTTCTGCTTCAAAAAAGTTGAAAATTTTCATGAAAAGATTTCAGCTTCAAAAAAGTTGAACATTTTCATGAAAAGATTTCGGCTTCAAAAAAGTTGAAAATTTTCATGAAAAGATTTCGGCTTCAAAAAAGTTGAACATTTTCATGAAGTATTTCGGCTTGAAAAAAGTTGAAAATTACATTAAAAGATTTCGGCTTCAAAAAAGTCAAAAACTTTCATGAAGTATTTTGTCTTCAAAAAAGTTGAAAATTTTCATGAAAAGATTTTTACTTCGAAAAGTTGAAAATTTTCATGAAAAGATTTCGGCTTCAAAAAAGTTGAAGATTTTCATGAAAAGATTTTGGCTTCAAAAAAGTTGAAAATTTTCATGAACTATTTCGGCATCAAAAAAGTTGAAAACTTTCATGAAGTATTTCTGCTTTAAAAATGTCAAAGTGACCTGGTTGAGTTTTTATTTTCTATATCTTTGCAATAAATTCATCTCATCATTCAGTATTCAAGGTATTCCTCAATTAACTTGTTTTTGATCATCATACATCCTTATTTTAGTTTTTCCTTTCTTACTTTTTGAATAAAAAACATTTTTGTATCATTACCTTTCTAATGCACAACATGGGTCAAAAATGAATCCACTTTCTATGTTATTTCATGTATGGCTGAGTGTTTCTATGATATATCTTTGAAATAAATACATTTTATCATTTACTTTTCCAAGTATGCAGTAAATATCTTGTTTTTGTTAAGCACAAATCATCATTTGTATTTTTCCTTTCTTACTTTATGAACGAGCACAGCTTTTGTATTTCTACATCAAGTTTACACACATGGGTCAGAAACGACCCACAGGCATTTACTATAGCATTTGCTGTGAAACGTGGTTGTTTCAGACATTTCACAGCTCAGCACAGCTCCCTTGGAACATCTAATACATGTAAGTATTGTTTTTAAATTGTTCTAACATCACTTTAGAAAATATTTGATGACAATTGTGAAAGATAACTGTACATAACATTTGATTAGGTTTAGGTTACCTTGAGAGTGAGTACATTACTTGTCAGAAAGTTACAAGTAATTACTATTAGCTAGCTAGCTGTTGACACTTCTATTTTAGTTAGCTAATTCTATTGTAGTTAGCTAACTATTATGTAGATTGCTAGGCTACTTAGCAAAGTACTTAGCTAAGCTACTTAGCCAAGTCACCAAAATAAAACTGTATGTATGTGTATGTATATTGATGTGCATCTGAAAATTGTATTGTGCTTTTGATTTTCTTTATCCAGAGTATGGCTGGTCCCAGATTTACTACTGAGATGGTTGTAGCGATGCTGCAGGAAGAACCAGATGAGGAGGCAATTTGTCTTGATTCAGAGTCTGAAATTTCTGATGATGATGACCCAGAATATTTGCCAGAGGGTCAAGCTGGAGTTGTGGGTGTGTCTGGGAATCCATGAAGAAGACTCCTCTGATGATACAGAAGACTCATCTGATGAGTCCTCTGAAGAGGAAACTCAGACCCAGTCCAATAGATTGAGTAAAAACGGATCTTACTGGAATGAGAATCCCCCCATTCATGGCAGAACAAGAAGCCATAACATTCTGAGGAGCTGCCCAGGACCTACACCTGGATCACCAGCTGTTTCACCAAAAGATGCCTGGGATATGTTCATGAGTGACAACATCATTGAGGAGGTTCTAATATGTACCAACTTAGAGGGACAAAGAACAGCCACAGCAAAAGGGAAAGAGTGGAGAAGCATTGATAAAGAAGAATTGATGGCCTTCATCAATTCTTGCAGGGGGGGAGAAGAGCTGGGATGTGGCCTTGCGGGAGCTGTTTGTGGATCCGCTGCAAAATCCAATTTACAAGGCCACCATGGGGCTTAGGAGATATGAAGATATCCGCCGCGTCATACGGTTTGACGACAAGAGGACCAGGGCTCTGCGACTGGAAACAGACCACATGGCGGCATTTAGGTATGTGTGGGACTGTTTCCTGGACAACTGCAGAAGAAAGTTCATCCCCAGTGACTGTGTCACCATAGATGAGCAGCTTGTGCCATTCCGAGGCAGGTGCAAGTTACGGCAACACATGCCCAGCAAGCCTGCAAAATATGGGATAAAAATCTTCTGGATGTGCGACGCAAGGGTACCTTATGCAATAGATGGAATTGTCTATACCGGGAGACAGCCAGGAGAGGAGGTTCAGAGGAACCTTGGAGAGAATGTCGTCCAGCAATTGTGCAGTGGAATCAGACAGACAGGTGAATGTAAAGTACAATAGAGAAACTAATGTATTAAGTTTTAGCACAATACCTACATACTTTTTCCCAATCTTTAATAATGTGTATTTTATTTTTTTATTTGATTTCTCTGTAAGCAAAATAGTAAAAGAGAATAAAATGCAATGCAATGCAACAGATTATGGCGTTAGAGTTTAAAGAATTCCATGTTGAGTAAATTTACAATCTTTTCCCCCTCTCATAGGTCGCAACATCACAATTAGCAACTTCTTCACCAGTGTCCCGCTGGCTGAGAAGCTCCTCGAGAAGAACCTGACCATTGTTGGGACTCTTTGCCAGAACAAATCGGACATACCACCTATCATGAAGCCATCCAAATCACGGGAGATTCATAGCTCAGAATTCGGATTCAATGGCAACATGACCATGGTGAGCTATGTGCAGAAGAAGGGAAAAGCTGTTGTCCTCCTGAGCACTATGCATGATGACAAAGCAGTGGATGACAGCAGTCAGAAGAAGAAACAATGGGAAGATGTGGGTTTAAAAAACAAAACACAGCCACCACCCAGCCACAAGAGGACATCAGACAGGAGGGCCAAAGGAAGAGGAAGAGGTGCACGATCTGCCCAGTTACCAAAGACAGAAAAGTCAGCAGCTAGTGTTCCCAGTGCACCAGGCCTGTGTGCAAGGAGCACAAACTCTTAGTGATCATTTGTGAGGCATGTCAAAATTGAGATGGCAATTTGTGCTCTAGTGATGTGTTCAGTTGTATTTCATTTTGTTTGGTCACATTCACCAGTTTACAGTTGTTAAATTACAGATACAGTTCAGTTCAACAGCCGTGTTATCTGTTATCAGAGGTATGTGTATGTGTGACAAAATGACAAATAAACATGTTGCAAATATGAAATACATAAGTGTTTGGCTCCACTCACTGCTAAAGTAATTACTTGAAACAAATTATTATTATAGTATTAATTCATTTAATTTTAAATCACACTTGGATGTATGGGTCATTTTTGACCCATGTGTGTAAACTTGATGTAGTAATAAAAAAACTATTTTTGTTCCATTTTTATGAAAGTAAAAATGGAAATAGTGATTGGTGGTAATCAAAAACAAGATATTTAAAGAATCCTTGGAATATTCAATCATAAAATAAATTGATTTCAAAAGGTAGAACAAAGAAAAACTCAGCCAGCATGAAGAAAGTCGAAGATTTTCATGAAAATTTTCAACTTTTTTGAAGCCGAAATACTTCATGAAAATCTTTGACTTTTTTGAAGCCGAAATCTTTTCATGAAAGTTTTCAACTTTTTTCAAGCCGAAATCTTTTCATGAAAATTTTGAACTTTTTTGAAGCAGAAATCTTTTCATCAAAATTTTCAAATATTTTGAAGCCGAAATACTTCATGAAAGTTTTCAACCTGTTTGAAGCCGAAATACTTCATGAAAATTTTTACCTTTTTTAAAGCCAAAATCCTGTCATGAAAATTTTCAACTTTGTTGAAGCCGAAATCTTTTCATGAAAATCTTCAACTTTTTTGAAGCCGAAATCTTTTCATAAAAATGTTCAACCTTTTTGAAGCAGAAATCTTTTCATGAAAATTTTCAACTTTTTTGAAGCAGAAATCTTTTCATAAAAATTTTCAACTTTCCGAAGCAGAAATATTTTCATGAAAATTTTCAACTTTTTTGAAGTCGAAATACTTCATGAAAATGTTCAACTTTTTTGAAGCCGCAATCTTTTCATGAAAATTTTCAACTTTTTTGAATTTGAAATACTTCATGAAAATGTTCAACTTCTTTGAAGCAGAAATCTTTTCATGTAAATTTTAAACTTTTTTGAAGCCGAAATACTTCATGAAAATTTTTAAATTTTTTGAAGCCAAAATCTTTTCATGAAAGTTTTCAACTTTGTTAAAGCCGAAATGTTTTCATGAAAATTTTGAACTTTTTTGAAGCAGAAATCTTTTCATCAAAATTTTCAAATTTTTTGAAACCAAAATCCTGTCATGAAAATTTTCAACTTTGTTGAAGCAGAAATCTTTTCATGAAAATCTTCAATTTTTTTGAAGCCGAAATCTTTTCATAAAAATTTTCAACTTTTTTGAAGCAGAAATCTTTTCATAAAAATTTTGAAATTTCTGAAGCAGAAATACTTCAGGAAAATTTTCAACTTTTTAAAAAGCCTGAAATTTTCAACTTTTTTGAAACCGAAATACTTCATGAAAATTTTCAACTTTTTTGAAGCAGAAATCTTTTCATGAAAATCTTCACCTTTTTTGAAGCCGAAATCTTTTCATGAAAATTTTCAACTTTTTTGAAGCCAAAATACTTCATGAAAATGTTCAACTTTTTTGAAGCCGAAATCTTTTCATGAAAATTTTCAACTTTTTTGAATCTGAAATACTTCATGAAAATGTTCAACTTTTTTGAAGCCGAAATCTTTTCATGAAAATTTTTAACTTTTTTGAAGCCGAAATCTTTTCATGAAAATTTTCAACTTTTTTGAAGCAGAAATCTTTTCATGAAAATTATCAACTTTTTTGAAAATGAAACCTTTTCATGAAAATTTTCAACTTTTTTGAAGCCGAAATCTTTTCATGTAAAACTTCAACTTTTTTGAAGCCAAAATACTTTATGAAAATTTTTAACTTTTTTAAAGCCAAAATCCTGTCATAAAAATGTTCAACTTTTTTGAAGCAGAAATCGTTTCATGAAGATCTTCAACTTTTTTGAAGCAGAAATCTTTTCATGAAAATTTTCAACTTTTTTGAAGCAGAAATCTTTTCATGAAAATTTTCAACTTTTTTGA
Organism: Labrus bergylta; assembly: GCF_963930695.1. NCBI lineage: Eukaryota > Metazoa > Chordata > Actinopteri > Labriformes > Labridae > Labrus > Labrus bergylta. Next base: position 34,913,898 of record NC_089198.1, on the reverse strand, counting down.
AGCCGAAATCTTTTCAGGAGAATGTTCAACTTTTTTGAAGCATAAATCTTTTCATGAAAATTTGTAACTTTTTTGAAGCCGAAATCTTTTCATGAAAATCTTCACCTTTTTTGAAGCCGAAATCTTTTCATGAAAATTTTCAACTTTTTTGAAGCCAAAATACTTCATGAAAATGTTCAACTTTTTTGAAGCCGAAATCTTTTCATGAAAATTTTCAACTTTTTTGAAGCAGAAATCTTTTCATGAAAATTATCAACTTTTTTGAAAATGAAACCTTTTCATGAAAATGTTCAGCTTTTTTGAAGCCAAAATACTTTATGAAAATTTTTAACTTTTTTAACGACAAAATCCTGTCATAAAAATGTTCAACTTTTTTGAAGCAGAAATCGTTTCTGAAGATCTTCAACTTTTTTGAAGCAGAAATCTTTTCATGAAAATTTTCAACTTTTTTGAAGCAGAAATCTTTTCATGAAAATTTTCAACTTTTTTGAAGCCGAAATCTTTTCAGGAGAATGTTCAACTTTTTTGAAGCAGAAATCTTTTCATGAAAATTTGTAACTTTTTTGAAGCCGAAATCTTTTCATGAAAATTTTCAACTTTTTTGAAGCAGAAATCTTTTCATGAAAATTTTACACTTTTTTGAAGCCGAAATCTTTTCATTCAAATTTTCAACTTTTTTGAAGCCGAAATACTTCATGAAAATCTTCAACTTTTTTGAAGCCGAACTCTTTTCATGGAAAATTTCAAATTTGTTGAAGCTGAAATATTTTCATGGAAATTTTCAACTTTTTTGAAGCAGAAATCTTTTCATGAAAATTATCAACTTTTTTGAAAATGAAACCTTTTCATGAAAATGTTCAACTTTTTTGAAGCCGAAAGCTTTTCATGTAAAATTTCAACTTTTTTGAAGCCAAAATACTTCATGAAAATTTTCAACTTTTTTGAAGCCAAAATACTTCAGGAAAATTTTTAACTTTCTTAAAGCCAAAATCCTGTCATGAAAATGTTCAACTTTTTTGAAGCAGAAATCGTTTCATGAAGATCTTCAACTTTTTTGAAGCAGAAATCTTTTCATGAAAATCTTCAACTTTTTTTAAGCAGAAATCTTTTCATGTAAATTTTCAACTCTTTTGAAGCCGAAATCTTTTCATGAAAATCTTCAATTTTTTTGAAGCCGAAATCTTTTCATAAAAATTTTCAACTTTTTTGAAGCAGAAATCTTTTCATAAAAATTTTGAAATTTCTGAAGCAGAAATACTTCAGGAAAATTTTCAACTTTTTAAAAAGCCTGAAATTTTCAACTTTTTTGAAACCGAAATACTTCATGAAAATTTTCAACTTTTTTGAAGCAGAAATCTTTTCATGAAAATCTTCACCTTTTTTGAAGCCGAAATCTTTTCATGAAAATTTTCAACTTTTTTGAAGCCAAAATACTTCATGAAAATGTTCAACTTTTTTGAAGCCGAAATCTTTTCATGAAAATTTTCAACTTTTTTGAATCTGAAATACTTCATGAAAATGTTCAACTTTTTTGAAGCCGAAATCTTTTCATGAAAATTTTTAACTTTTTTGAAGCCGAAATCTTTTCATGAAAATTTTCAACTTTTTTGAAGCAGAAATCTTTTCATGAAAATTATCAACTTTTTTGAAAATGAAACCTTTTCATGAAAATTTTCAACTTTTTTGAAGCCGAAATCTTTTCATGTAAAACTTCAACTTTTTTGAAGCCAAAATACTTTATGAAAATTTTTAACTTTTTTAAAGCCAAAATCCTGTCATAAAAATGTTCAACTTTTTTGAAGCAGAAATCGTTTCATGAAGATCTTCAACTTTTTTGAAGCAGAAATCTTTTCATGAAAATTTTCAACTTTTTTGAAGCAGAAATCTTTTCATGAAAATTTTCAACTTTTTTGAAGCCGAAATCTTTTCAGGAGAATGTTCAACTTTTTTGAAGCATAAATCTTTTCATGAAAATTTGTAACTTTTTTGAAGCCGAAATCTTTTCATGAAAATCTTCACCTTTTTTGAAGCCGAAATCTTTTCATGAAAATTTTCAACTTTTTTGAAGCCAAAATACTTCATGAAAATGTTCAACTTTTTTGAAGCCGAAATCTTTTCATGAAAATTTTCAACTTTTTTGAAGCAGAAATCTTTTCATGAAAATTATCAACTTTTTTGAAAATGAAACCTTTTCATGAAAATGTTCAGCTTTTTTGAAGCCAAAATACTTTATGAAAATTTTTAACTTTTTTAACGACAAAATCCTGTCATAAAAATGTTCAACTTTTTTGAAGCAGAAATCGTTTCTGAAGATCTTCAACTTTTTTGAAGCAGAAATCTTTTCATGAAAATTTTCAACTTTTTTGAAGCAGAAATCTTTTCATGAAAATTTTCAACTTTTTTGAAGCCGAAATCTTTTCAGGAGAATGTTCAACTTTTTTGAAGCAGAAATCTTTTCATGAAAATTTGTAACTTTTTTGAAGCCGAAATCTTTTCATGAAAATTTTCAACTTTTTTGAAGCAGAAATCTTTTCATGAAAATTTTACACTTTTTTGAAGCCGAAATCTTTTCATTCAAATTTTCAACTTTTTTGAAGCCGAAATACTTCATGAAAATCTTCAACTTTTTTGAAGCCGAACTCTTTTCATGGAAAATTTCAAATTTGTTGAAGCTGAAATATTTTCATGGAAATTTTCAACTTTTTTGAAGCAGAAATCTTTTCATGAAAATTATCAACTTTTTTGAAAATGAAACCTTTTCATGAAAATGTTCAACTTTTTTGAAGCCGAAAGCTTTTCATGTAAAATTTCAACTTTTTTGAAGCCAAAATACTTCATGAAAATTTTCAACTTTTTTGAAGCCAAAATACTTCAGGAAAATTTTTAACTTTCTTAAAGCCAAAATCCTGTCATGAAAATGTTCAACTTTTTTGAAGCAGAAATCGTTTCATGAAGATCTTCAACTTTTTTGAAGCAGAAATCTTTTCATGAAAATCTTCAACTTTTTTTAAGCAGAAATCTTTTCATGTAAATTTTCAACTCTTTTGAAGCCGAAAAACTTCATGAAAGTTTTCAACTTTTTTGAAGCCAAAATCTTTTCATGAAAATTTTCAACTTTTTTGAAGAAGAAATCTTTTCATGTAAATTTTCAACTTTATTAAATCCAAAATTCTGTCATGAAAATTTTCAACTTTTTTGAAGCCAAAATCTTTTCATGGAAAATCTTTGACTTTTTTAATGCAGAAATCTTTTCATGAAAATTTTCAAGCAGCAATCTTTTCATGAAAATTTTCAATTTTTTTAAGCAGAAATCTTTTCATGTAAATTTTCAACTTTTTTGAAGCCGAAATCTTTTCATGAAAATTTTCAACTTTTTAAAAAGCTTGAAATTTTCAACTTTTTTGAAACAGAAATCTTTTCATGTAAATTTTACACTTTTTTGAAGCAGAAAACTTTTCATTTCAATTTTCAACCTTTTTGAAGCCGAAATACTTCATGAAAATCTTCAACTTTTTTGAAGCCGAACTCTTTTCATGAAAAATTTCAAATTTGTTGAAGCTGAAATCTTTTCATGGAAATTTTCAACTTTTTTGAAGCCAAAATCTTTTCATGAAAATTTTCAACTTTTTTGAAGCAGAAATCTTTTCATGAAAATTATCAACTTTTTTGAAAATGAAACCTTTTCATGAAAATTTTCAACTTTTTTGAAGCCGAAATCTTTTCATGTAAAATTTCAACTTTTTTGAAGCCAAAATACTTTATGAAAATTTTCAACTTTTTTGAAGCCAAAATACTTCAGGAAAATTTTTAACTTTTTAAAAAGCTTGAAATTTTCAACTTTTTTGAAACAGAAATCTTTTCATGTAAATTTTACACTTTTTTGAAGCAGAAAACTTTTCATTTCAATTTTCAACTTTTTTGAAGCCGAAATACTTCATGAAAATCTTCAACTTTTTTGAAGCCGAACTCTTTTCATGAAAAATTTCAAATTTGTTGAAGCTGAAATCTTTTCATGGAAATTTTCAACTTTTTTGAAGCCGAAATCTTTTCGTGAAAATTTTCAACTTTTTTGAATCTGAAATACTTCATGAAAATGTTCAACTTTTTTGAAGCCGAAATCTTTTCATGAGAATGTTCAACTTTTTTGAAGCAGAAATCTTTTCATGAAAATTTGTAACTTTTTTGAAGCCGAAATCTTTTCATGAAAATTTTCAACTTTTTTGAAGCATAAATCTTTTCATGAAAAATTTCAAATTTGTTGAAGCTGAAATCTTTTCATGGAAATTTTACACTTTTTTGAATCAGAAATCTTTTCATGAAAATTTTTAACTTTTTTGAAGCCGAAATACTTATTGAAGATTTTCGACTTTTTTGAAGCCGAACTCTTTTCATGAAAATTTTCAACTTTTTTGAAGCCAAAATCTTTTCATGAAAATTTTCAACTTTTTTGAAGCAGAAATCTTTTCATGAAAATTATCAACTTTTTTGAAAATGAAATCTTTTCATGAAAATTTTCAACTTTTTTGAAGCAGAAATCTTTTCATGAAAATTTTCAACTTTTTTGAAGCAGAAATCTTTTCATGAAAATTATCAACTTTTTTGAAAATGAAACCTTTTCATGAAAATTTTCAACTTTTTTGAAGCCGAAATCTTTTCATGTAAAATTTCAACTTTTTTGAAGCCAAAATACTTTATGAAAATTTTCAACTTTTTTGAAGCCAAAATACTTCAGGAAAATTTTTAACTTTTTAAAAAGCTTGAAATTTTCAACTTTTTTGAAACAGAAATCTTTTCATGTAAATTTTACACTTTTTTGAAGCAGAAAACTTTTCATTTCAATTTTCAACTTTTTTGAAGCCGAAATACTTCATGAAAATCTTGAACTTTTTTGAAGCCGAACTCTTTTCATGAAAAATTTCAAATTTGTTGAAGCTGAAATCTTTTCATGGAAATTTTCAACTTTTTTGAAGCCGAAATCTTTTCGTGAAAATTTTCAACTTTTTTGAATCTGAAATACTTCATGAAAATGTTCAACTTTTTTGAAGCCGAAATCTTTTCATGAGAATGTTCAACTTTTTTGAAGCAGAAATCTTTTCAAGAAAATTTGTAACTTTTTTGAAGCCGAAATCTTTTCATGAAAATTTTCAACTTTTTTGAAGCATAAATCTTTTCATGAAAAATTTCAAATTTGTTGAAGCTGAAATCTTTTCATGGAAATTTTACACTTTTTTGAATCAGAAATCTTTTCATGAAAATTTTTAACTTTTTTGAAGCCGAAATACTTATTGAAGATTTTCGACTTTTTTGAAGCCGAAATCTTTTCATGTAAATTTTCAAAGTTTTTGAAGCCGAAATACTTCATGAAAATCTTCAACTTTTGTAAAGCAGAAAAACGTCATGAAAATTTTCAACTTTTTTGAAGCTTAAATACTTCATGAAAATTTTCAACTTTTTTGAAGCCGAATTACTTCATGAAAATTTTCAACTTTTTTGAAGCCAAAATCTTTTCATGAAAATTTTAAACTTTTTTGAAGAAGAAATCTTTTCATGTAAATTTTCAACTTTTTTAAACCCAAAATCCTGTCATTAAAATTTTCAACTTTTTTGAAGCCGAATTACTTCATGAAAATTTTCAACTTTTTTGAAGCCGAAATCTTTTCATGAAAGTTTTCAACTTTTTAAAAGCTTGAAATTTTCAACTTTTTTGAAACAGAAATCTTTTCATGTAAATTTTGAACTTTTTTGAAAATGAAATCTTTTCATGAAAGTTTTCAACTTTTTCAAAGCTGAAATACTTCATGAAAGTTTTCAACTTTTTTAAAGCTGAAATCTTTATATGTAAATTTTCAACTTTATTCAAACTGATATTCTGTCCTGACTACATTTTCTAACTCAAAGTGTCGTTTCAAAGGAAAAATACTGTTAGAAGGAGTGATTCAGACAAAATTAGATGAAACAGCAGCACTGGTCACAAACAACGATATTAACAGCTTTAGTGATCAAATTGAGCGTATCTTGCGAAGCTGAGCTCGAAAGTGACATGAAACATGTTTTTGAGACATAAAGTGACACTTACTGTTCAGACTACATTTTCTAACTCAAAGTGTCGTTTCAAAGTAAAAATACTGTTAGAAGGAGTGATTCAGACAAAATTAGATGAAACAGCAGCACTGGTAACAAATAAGCGCAGTTAGATGAAATTACATCAAAAACAACATTCCCTGAGCCAGACAACGCTATTAACAGCTTTAGTGATCAAATTGAGCGTATCTTGCGAAGCTGAGCTCGAAAGTGACATGAAACATGTTTTTGAGACATAAAGTGACACTTACTGTTCAGACTACATTTTCTAACTCAAAGTGTCGTTTCAAAGTAAAAATACTGTTAGAAGGAGTGATTCAGACAAAATTAGATGAAACAGCAGCACTGGTAACAAATAAGCGCAGTTACATGAAATGACATCAAAATCAACATTCCCTGAGCCAGACAACGCTATTAACAGCTTTAGTGATCAAATTGAGCGTATCTTGCGAAGCTGAGCTCGAAAGTGACATGAAACATGTTTTTGAGACATAAAGTGACACTTACAGTGAATACCTGTTCCGACTACATTTTCTAACTCAAAGTGTCGTTTCAAAGTAAAAATACTGTTAGAAGGAGTGATTCAGACAAAATTAGATGAAACAGCAGCACTGGTAACAAATAAGCGCAGTTACATGAAATGACATCAAAATCAACATTCCCTGAGCCAGACAACGCTATTAACAGCTTTAGTGATCAAATTGAGCGTATCTTGCGAAGCTGAGCTCGAAAGTGACATGAAACATGTTTTTGAGACATAAAGTGACACTTACAGTGAATACCTGTTCCGACTACATTTTCTAACTCAAAGTGTCGTTTCAAAGTAAAAATACTGTTAGAAGGAGTGATTCAGACAAAATTAGATGAAACAGCAGCACTGGTAACAAATAAGCGCAGTTACATGAAATGACATCAAAATCAACATTCCCTGAGCCAGACAACGCTATTAACAGCTTTAGTGATCAAATTGAGCGTATCTTGCGAAGCTGAGCTCGAAAGTGACATGAAACATGTTTTTGAGACATAAAGTGACACTTACAGTGAATACCTGTTCCGACTACATTTTCTAACTCAAAGTGTCGTTTCAAAGTAAAAATACTGTTAGAAGGAGTGATTCAGACAAAATTAGATGAAACAGCAGCACTGGTAACAAATAAGCGCAGTTACATGAAATGACATCAAAATCAACATTCCCTGAGCCAGACAACGCTATTAACAGCTTTAGTGATCAAATTGAGCGTATCTTGCGAAGCTGAGCTCGAAAGTGACATGAAACATGTTTTTGAGACATAAAGTGACACTTACTGTTCAGACTACATTTTCTAACTCAAAGTGTCGTTTCAAAGTAAAAATACTGTTAGAAGGAGTGATTCAGACAAAATTAGATGAAACAGCAGCACTGGTAACAAATGAGCGCAGTTACATGAAATAATATCAAAATCAACATTCCCTGAGCCAGACAACGCTATTAACAGCTTTAGTGATCAAATTGAGCGTGTCTTGCGAAGCTGAGCTTGAAAGTGACATGAAACATGTTTTGAACAGTAAGTGTCACTTTATGTCTCAAAAACATGTTTCATGTCACTTTCGAGCTCAGCTTCGCAAGATACGCTCAATTTGATCACTAAAGCTGTTAATAGCGTTGTTTGTTTCCAGTGCTGCTGTTTCATCTAATTTTGTCTGAATCACTCCTTCTAACAGTATTTTTACTTTGAAACGACACTTTGAGTTAGAAAATGTAGTCAGGACAGGTATTCACTGTAAGTGTCACTTTATGTCTCAAAAACATGTTTCATGTCACTTTCGAGCTCAGCTTCGCAAGATACGCTCAATTTGATCACTAAAGCTTTTAATAGCGTTGTCAGGCTCAGGGAATGTTGATTTTGATGTCATTTCATGTAACTGCGCTCATTTGTTACCAGTACAGCTGTTTCATCTAATTTTGTCTGAATCACTCCTTCTAACAGTATTTTTATTGTGAAACGACGCTTTCAGTTAGAAAATGTAGTCTGAACAGTAAGTGTCACTTAATGTCTGAAAAACATGTTTCATGTCACTTTCGAGCTCAGCTTCGCAAGATACGCTCAATTTGATCACTAAAGCTGTTAATAGCGTTGTCAGGCTCAGGGAATGTTGATTTTGATGTCATTTCATGTAACTGCGCTCATTTGTTACCAGTACAGCTGTTTCATCTAATTTTGTCTGAATCACTCCTTCTAACAGTATTTCTACTTTGAAGCGACGCTTTCAGTTAGAAAATGTAGTCAGAACAGGTATTCACTGTAAGTGTCACTTTAGGTCTCAAAAACATGTTTCATGTCACTTTCGAGCTCAGCTTCGCAAGATACGCTCAATTTGATCACTAAAGCTGTTAATATCATTGTTTGTTACCAGTACAGCTGTTTCATCTAATTTTGTCTGAATCACTCCTTCTAACAGTATTTTTACTGCACTTTGAGTTAGAAAATGTAGAGTATCAGTTTGAATAAAGTCGAAAATTTTCTTGAAAAGATTTCTGCTTCAAAAAAGTTTAAATTTTTCATTTCAGGATTTTGGCTTTAAAAAAGGTAAAAATTTTCATGAAGTCTTTCGGCTTCAAAAAAGTTGAAAAATTTCATAAAATATTTCGTCTTCAAAAAAGATGAAAATTTTCATGAAAAGATTTCGGCTTCAAAAAGTTGAAAATTTTCATGAATAGATTTCGGCTTCAAAAAGTTGAAAATTTTCATGAAAAGATTTCGGCTTCAAAAAAGTTGAAAATTTTCATGAACTATTTTAAGTTTCAAAAAAGTTGAAAATTTTCATGAAGTATTTCGGCTTCAAAAAAGTCGACGATTTTCATGAAAAGATTTCGGCTTCAAAAAAGTTGAACATTTTCATGAAAAGATTTCGTCTTGAAAAAAGTTGAACATTTTCATGAAAAGATTTCGTCTTGAAAAAAGTTGAAAATTTTCATGAAAAGATTTCGGCTTCAAAAAAGTTGAAAATTTTCATGAAAAGATTTCGGCTTCAAAAAAGTCAAAAACTTTCATGAAGTATTTCGGCTTCAAAAAAGTTGAAAATTTTCATGAAAAGATTTCTATTTCAAAAAGTTAAAAATTTTCATGAAAAGATTTCGGCTTCAAAAAAGTTGAAGATTTTCATGAAAAGATTTCTGCTTCAAAAAAGTTGAAAATTTTCATGACAGGATTTTAGCTTTAAAAAAGGTAAAAATTTTCATGAAGTATTTCGGCTTCAAAAAGGTTGAAAACTTTCATGAACTATTTCGGCTTTAAAAAAAGGCGAAGATTTTAATGAAAAGATTTCTGCTTCAAAAAAGTTGAAAATTTTCATGAAAAGATTTAGGCTTCAAAAAAGTTGAAAATTTTCATCAAGTATTTCGGGTTCAAAAAAGTCGAAGTATTTCATGAAAAGATTTCTGCTTCAAAAAAGTTGAAAATTTTCATGAAAAGATTTCGGCTTCAAAAAAGTTGAAAATTTACATGAAAAGATTTCGGCTTCAAAAAAGTTGAACATTTTCATGAAAAGATTTCTGCTTCAAAAAAGTTGAAAATTTACATGAAAAGATTTCGGCTTCAAAAAAGTTGAAAATTTTCATGAAAAGATTTCGGCTTCAAAAAAGTTGAAAATTTTCATGAAGTATTTCGGCTTGAAAAAAGTTGAAAATTACATTAAAAGATTTCGGCTTCAAAAAAGTCAAAAACTTTCATGAAGTATTTTGTCTTCAAAAAAGTTGAAAATTTTCATGAAAAGATTTTTACTTCAAAAAGTTGAAAATTTTCATGAAAAGATTTCGGCTTCAAAAAAGTTGAAGATTTTCATGAAAAGATTTTGGCTTCAAAAAAGTTGAAAATTTTCATGAACTATTTCGGCATCAAAAAAGTTGAAAACTTTCATGAAGTATTTCTGCTTTAAAAATGTCAAAGTGACCTGGTTGAGTTTTTATTTTCTATATCTTTGCAATAAATTCATCTCATCATTCAGTATTCAAGGTATTCCTCAATTAACTTGTTTTTGATCATCATACATCCTTATTTTAGTTTTTCCTTTCTTACTTTTTGAATAAAAAACATTTTTGTATCATTACCTTTCTAATGCACAACATGGGTCAAAAATGAATCCACTTTCTATGTTATTTCATGTATGGCTGAGTGTTTCTATGATATATCTTTGAAATAAATACATTTTATCATTTACTTTTCCAAGTATGCAGTAAATATCTTGTTTTTGTTAAGCACAAATCATCATTTGTATTTTTCCTTTCTTACTTTATGAACGAGCACAGCTTTTGTATTTCTACATCAAGTTTACACACATGGGTCAGAAACGACCCACAGGCATTTACTATAGCATTTGCTGTGAAACGTGGTTGTTTCAGACATTTCACAGCTCAGCACAGCTCCCTTGGAACATCTAATACATGTAAGTATTGTTTTTAAATTGTTCTAACATCACTTTAGAAAATATTTGATGACAATTGTGAAAGATAACTGTACATAACATTTGATTAGGTTTAGGTTACCTTGAGAGTGAGTACATTACTTGTCAGAAAGTTACAAGTAATTACTATTAGCTAGCTAGCTGTTGACACTTCTATTTTAGTTAGCTAATTCTATTGTAGTTAGCTAACTATTATGTAGATTGCTAGGCTACTTAGCAAAGTACTTAGCTAAGCTACTTAGCCAAGTCACCAAAATAAAACTGTATGTATGTGTATGTATATTGATGTGCATCTGAAAATTGTATTGTGCTTTTGATTTTCTTTATCCAGAGTATGGCTGGTCCCAGATTTACTACTGAGATGGTTGTAGCGATGCTGCAGGAAGAACCAGATGAGGAGGCAATTTGTCTTGATTCAGAGTCTGAAATTTCTGATGATGATGACCCAGAATATTTGCCAGAGGGTCAAGCTGGAGTTGTGGGTGTGTCTGGGAATCCATGAAGAAGACTCCTCTGATGATACAGAAGACTCATCTGATGAGTCCTCTGAAGAGGAAACTCAGACCCAGTCCAATAGATTGAGTAAAAACGGATCTTACTGGAATGAGAATCCCCCCATTCATGGCAGAACAAGAAGCCATAACATTCTGAGGAGCTGCCCAGGACCTACACCTGGATCACCAGCTGTTTCACCAAAAGATGCCTGGGATATGTTCATGAGTGACAACATCATTGAGGAGGTTCTAATATGTACCAACTTAGAGGGACAAAGAACAGCCACAGCAAAAGGGAAAGAGTGGAGAAGCATTGATAAAGAAGAATTGATGGCCTTCATCAATTCTTGCAGGGGGGGAGAAGAGCTGGGATGTGGCCTTGCGGGAGCTGTTTGTGGATCCGCTGCAAAATCCAATTTACAAGGCCACCATGGGGCTTAGGAGATATGAAGATATCCGCCGCGTCATACGGTTTGACGACAAGAGGACCAGGGCTCTGCGACTGGAAACAGACCACATGGCGGTATTTAGGTATGTGTGGGACTGTTTCCTGGACAACTGCAGAAGAAAGTTCATCCCCAGTGACTGTGTCACCATAGATGAGCAGCTTGTGCCATTCCGAGGCAGGTGCAAGTTACGGCAACACATGCCCAGCAAGCCTGCAAAATATGGGATAAAAATCTTCTGGATGTGCGACGCAAGGGTACCTTATGCAATACATGGAATTGTCTATACCGGGAGACAGCCAGGAGAGGAGGTTCAGAGGAACCTTGGAGAGAATGTCGTCCAGCAATTGTGCAGTGGAATCAGACAGACAGGTGAATGTAAAGTACAATAGAGAAACTAATGTATTAAGTTTTAGCACAATACCTACATACTTTTTCCCAATCTTTAATAATGTGTATTTTATTTTTTTATTTGATTTCTCTGTAAGCAAAATAGTAAAAGAGAATAAAATGCAATGCAATGCAACAGATTATGGCGTTAGAGTTTAAAGAATTCCATGTTGAGTAAATTTACAATCTTTTCCCCCTCTCATAGGTCGCAACATCACAATTAGCAACTTCTTCACCAGTGTCCCGCTGGCTGAGAAGCTCCTCGAGAAGAACCTGACCATTGTTGGGACTCTTTGCCAGAACAAATCGGACATACCACCTATCATGAAGCCATCCAAATCACGGGAGATTCATAGCTCAGAATTCGGATTCAATGGCAACATGACCATGGTGAGCTATGTGCAGAAGAAGGGAAAAGCTGTTGTCCTCCTGAGCACTATGCATGATGACAAAGCAGTGGATGACAGCAGTCAGAAGAAGAAACAATGGGAAGATGTGGGTTTAAAAAACAAAACACAGCCACCACCCAGCCACAAGAGGACATCAGACAGGAGGGCCAAAGGAAGAGGAAGAGGTGCACGATCTGCCCAGTTACCAAAGACAGAAAAGTCAGCAGCTAGTGTTCCCAGTGCACCAGGCCTGTGTGCAAGGAGCACAAACTCTTAGTGATCATTTGTGAGGCATGTCAAAATTGAGATGGCAATTTGTGCTCTAGTGATGTGTTCAGTTGTATTTCATTTTGTTTGGTCACATTCACCAGTTTACAGTTGTTAAATTACAGATACAGTTCAGTTCAACAGCCGTGTTATCTGTTATCAGAGGTATGTGTATGTGTGACAAAATGACAAATAAACATGTTGCAAATATGAAATACATAAGTGTTTGGCTCCACTCACTGCTAAAGTAATTACTTGAAACAAATTATTATTATAGTATTAATTCATTTAATTTTAAATCACACTTGGATGTATGGGTCATTTTTGACCCATGTGTGTAAACTTGATGTAGTAATAAAAAAACTATTTTTGTTCATAAAGCATGAAAGTAAAAATGGAAATAGTGATTGGTGGTAATCAAAAACAAGATATTTAAAGAATACTTGGAATATTCAATCATAAAATAAATTGATTTCAAAAGGTAGAACAAAGAAAAACTCAGCCAGCATGAAGAAAGTCGAAGATTTTCATGAAAATTTTCAACTTTTTTGAAGCCGAAATACTTCATGAAAATCTTTGACTTTTTTGAAGCCGAAATCTTTTCATGAAAGTTTTCAACTTTTTTCAAGCCGAAATCTTTTCATGAAAATTTTGAACTTTTTTGAAGCAGAAATCTTTTCATCAAAATTTTCAAATATTTTGAAGCCGAAATACTTCATGAAAGTTTTCAACCTTTTTGAAGCCGAAATACTTCATGAAAATTTTTACCTTTTTTAAAGCCAAAATCCTGTCATGAAAAATTTCAACTTTGTTGAAGCCGAAATCTTTTCATGAAAATCTTCAACTTTTTTGAAGCCGAAATCTTTTCATAAAAATTTTCAACCTTTTTGAAGCAGAAATCTTTTCATGAAAATTTTCAACTTTTTTGAAGCAGAAATCTTTTCATAAAAATTTTCAACTTTCCGAAGCAGAAATATTTTCATGAAAATTTTCAACTTTTTTGAAGCCGAAATACTTCATGAAAATGTTCAACTTTTTTGAAGCTGCAATCTTTTCATGAAAATTTTCAACTTTTTTGAATTTGAAATACTTCATGAAAATGTTCAACTTCTTTGAAGCAGAAATCTTTTCATGTAAATTTTAAACTTTTTTGAAGCCGAAATACTTCATGAAAATTTTTAAATTTTTTGAAGCCGAAATCTTTTCATGAAAGTTTTCAACTTTGTTAAAGCCGAAATCTTTTCATGAAAATTTTGAACTTTTTTGAAGCAGAAATCTTTTCATGAAAATTTTCAAATTTTTTGAAGCCAAAATCCTGTCATGAAAATTTTCAACTTTGTTGAAGCAGAAATCTTTTCATGAAAATCTTCAATTTTTTTGAAGCAGAAATCTTTTCATAAAAATTTTCAACTTTCTGAAGCAGAAATACTTCAGGAAAATTTTCAACTTTTTAAAAAGCCTGAAATTTTCAACTTTTTTGAAGCAGAAATCTTTTCATGAAAATCTTCACCTTTTTTGAAGCCGAAATCTTTTCATGAAAATTTTCAACTTTTTTGAAGCCAAAATACTTCATGAAAATGTTCAACTTTTTTGAAGCCGAAATCTTTTCATGAAAATTTTCAACTTTTTTGAATCTGAAATACTTCATGAAAATGTTCAACTTTTTTGAAGCCGAAATCTTTTCATGAAAATTTTCAACTTTTTTGAAGCAGAAATCTTTTCATGAAAATTATCAACTTTTTTGAAAATGAAACCTTTTCATGAAAATTTTCAACTTTTTTGAAGCCGAAATCTTTTCATGTAAAACTTCAACTTTTTTGAAGCCAAAATACTTTATGAAAATTTTTAACTTTTTTAAAGCCAAAATCCTGTCATAAAAATGTTCAACTTTTTTGAAGCAGAAATCGTTTCATGAAGATCTTCAACTTTTTTGAAGCAGAAATCTTTTCATGAAAATTTTCAACTTTTTTGAAGCAGAAATCTTTTCATGAAAATTTTCAACTTTTTTGAAGCCGAAATCTTTTCAGGAGAATGTTCAACTTTTTTGAAGCAGAAATGTTTTCATGAAAATTTGTAACTTTTTTGAAGCCGAAATCTTTTCATGAAAATCTTCACCTTTTTTGAAGCCGAAATCTTTTCATGAAAATGTTCAACTTTTTTGAAGCCAAAATACTTCATGAAAATGTTCAACTTTTTTGAAGCCGAAATCTTTTCATGAAAATTTTCAACTTTTTTGAAGCAGAAATCTTTTCATGAAAATTATCAACTTTTTTGAAAATGAAACCTTTTCATGAAAATTTTCAACTTTTTTGAAGCCGAAATCTTTTCATGTAAAACTTCAACTTTTTTGAAGCCAAAATACTTTATGAAAATTTTTAACTTTTTTAAAGACAAAATCCTGTCATAAAAATGTTCAACTTTTTTGAAGCAGAAATCGTTTCATGAAGATCTTCAACTTTTTTGAAGCAGAAATCTTTTCATGAAAATTTTCAACTTTTTTTGAAGCAGAAATCTTTTCATGAAAATGTTCAACTTTTTTGAAGCCGAAATCTTTTCAGGAGAATGTTCAACTTTTTTGAAGCAGAAATCTTTTCATGAAAATTTGTAACTTTTTTGAAGCCGAAATCTTTTCATGAAAATTTTCAACTTTTTTGAAGCAGAAATCTTTTCATGAAAATTTTACACTTTTTTGAAGCCGAAATCTTTTCATTCAAATTTTCAACTTTTTTGAAGCCGAAATACTTCATGAAAATCTTCAACTTTTTTGAAGCCGAACTCTTTTCATGGAAAATTTCAAATTTGTTGAAGCTGAAATATTTTCATGGAAATTTTCAACTTTTTTGAAGCAGAAATCTTTTCATGAAAATTATCAACTTTTTTGAAAATGAAACCTTTTCATGAAAATGTTCAACTTTTTTGAAGCCGAAAGCTTTTCATGTAAAATTTCAACTTTTTTGAAGCCAAAATACTTCATGAAAATTTTAAACTTTTTTGAAGCCAAAATACTTCAGGAAAATTTTTAACTTTCTTAAATCCAAAATCCTGTCATGAAAATGTTCAACTTTTTTGAAGCAGAAATCGTTTCATGAAGATCTTCAACTTTTTTGAAGCAGAAATCTTTTCATGAAAATCTTCAACTTTTTTTAAGCAGAAATCTTTTCATGTAAATTTTCAACTTTTTTGAAGAAGAAATCTTTTCATGTAAATTTTCAACTTTTTTGAAGCCAAAATCTTTTCATGGAAAATCTTTGACTTTTTTAATGCAGAAATCTTTTCATGAAAATTTTCAAGCAGCAATCTTTTCATGAAAATTTTCAATTTTTTTAAGCAGAAATCTTTTCATGAAAATTTTCAACTTTTTTGAAGCCGAAATCTTTTCATGAAAATTTTCAACTTTTTAAAAAGCTTGAAATTTTCAACTTTTTTGAAACAGAAATCTTTTCATGTAAATTTTACACTTTTTTGAAGCAGAAAACTTTTCATTTCAATTTTCAACTTTTTTGAAGCCGAAATACTTCATGAAAATCTTCAACTTTTTTGAAGCCGAACTCTTTTCATGAAAAATTTCAAATTTGTTGAAGCTGAAATCTTTTCATGGAAATTTTCAACTTTTTTGAAGCCAAAATCTTTTCATGAAAATTTTCAACTTTTTTGAAGCCGAAATCTTTTCATGTAAAATTTCAACATTTTTGAAGCCAAAATACTTTATGAAAATTTTCAACTTTTTTGAAGCCAAAATACTTCAGGAAAATTTTTAACTTTTTAAAAAGCTTGAAATTTTCAACTTTTTTGAAACAGAAATCTTTTCATGTAAATTTTACACTTTTTTGAAGCAGAAAACTTTTCATTTCAATTTTCAACTTTTTTGAAGCCGAAATACTTCATGAAAATCTTCAAATTTTTGGAAGCCGAACTCTTTTCATGAAAAATTTCAAATTTGTTGAAGCTGAAATCTTTTCATGGAAATTTTCAACTTTTTTGAAGCCGAAATCTTTTCGTGAAAATTTTCAACTTTTTTGAATCTGAAATACTTCATGAAAATGTTCAACTTTTTTGAAGCCGAAATCTTTTCATGAGAATGTTCAACTTTTTTGAAGCAGAAATCTTTTCATGAAAATTTGTAACTTTTTTGAAGCCGAAATCTTTTCATGAAAATTTTCAACTTTTTTGAAGCAGAAATCTTTTCTGTAAATTTTCAACTTTTTTAAAGCCAAAATCCTGTCATGAAAATTTTACACTTTTTTGAAGCAGAAATCTTTTCACGAAAATCTTCAACTTTTTTGAAGCCGAACTGTTTTCATGAAAAATTTCAAATTTGTTGAAGCTGAAATCTTTTCATGGAAATTTTCAACTTTTTTTGAAGCCAAAATCTTTTCATGAAAATTTTCAACTTTTTTGAAGCAGAAATCTTTTCATGAAAATTATCAACTTTAATGAAAATGAAACCTTTTCATGAAAATTTTCAACTTTTTTAAAGCCAAAATCCTGTCATAAAAATGTTCAACTTTTTTGAAGCAGAAATCGTTTCATGAAGATCTTCTACTTTTTTGAAGCAGAAATCTTTTCATGAAAATTTTCAACTTTTTTGAAGCAGAAATCTTTTCTGTAAATTTTCAACTTTTTTGAAGCCGAAATACTTCATGAAAATGTTCAACTTTTTTGAAGCCGAAATCTTTTCGTGAAAATTTTCAACTTTTTTGAATCTGAAATACTTCATGAAAATGTTCAACTTTTTTGAAGCCGAAATTTTTTCATGTAAATTTGTAACTTTTTTAAAGCCAAAATCCTGTCATGAAAATTTTACACTTTTTTGAAGCAGAAATCTTTTCACGAAAATCTTCAACTTTTTTGAAGCAGAAAACTTTTCATGTAAATTTTCAAATTTTTTGAAGCCGAAATACTTCATGAAAATGTTCAACTTTTTTGAAGCCGAAATCTTTTCATGAGAATGTTCAACTTTTTTGAAGCAGAAATCTTTTCATGAAAATTTGTAACTTTTTTGAAGCCGAAATCTTTTCATGAAAATTTTCAACTTTTTTGAAGCAGAAATCTTTTCTGTAAATTTTCAACTTTTTTAAAGCCAAAATCCTGTCATGAAAATTTTACACTTTTTTGAAGCAGAAATCTTTTCACGAAAATCTTCAACTTTTTTGAAGCCGAACTGTTTTCATGAAAAATTTCAAATTTGTTGAAGCTGAAATCTTTTCATGGAAATTTTCAACTTTTTTGAAGCCAAAATCTTTTCATGAAAATTTTCAACTTTTTTGAAGCAGAAATCTTTTCATGAAAATTATCAACTTTAATGAAAATGAAACCTTTTCATGAAAATTTTCAACTTTTTTAAAGCCAAAATCCTGTCATAAAAATGTTCAACTTTTTTGAAGCAGAAATCGTTTCATGAAGATCTTCTACTTTTTTGAAGCAGAAATCTTTTCATGAAAATTTTCAACCTTTTTGAAGCAGAAATCTTTTCTGTAAATTTTCAACTTTTTTGAAGCCGAAATACTTCATGAAAATGTTCAACTTTTTTGAAGCCGAAATCTTTTCGTGAAAATTTTCAACTTTTTTGAATCTGAAATACTTCATGAAAATGTTCAACTTTTTTGAAGCCGAAATTTTTTCATGTAAATTTGTAACTTTTTTAAAGCCAAAATCCTGTCATGAAAATTTTACACTTTTTTGAAGCAGAAATCTTTTCACGAAAATCTTCAACTTTTTTGAAGCAGAAAACTTTTCATGTAAATTTTCAAATTTTTTGAAGCCGAAATACTTCATGAAAATGTTCAACTTTTTTGAAGCCGAAATCTTTTCATGAGAATGTTCAACTTTTTTGAAGCAGAAATCTTTTCATGAAAATTTGTAACTTTTTTGAAGCCGAAATCTTTTCATGAAAATTTTCAACTTTTTTGAAGCAGAAATCTTTTCTGTAAATTTTCAACTTTTTTAAAGCCAAAATCCTGTCATGAAAATTTTACACTTTTTTGAAGCAGAAATCTTTTCACGAAAATCTTCAACTTTTTTGAAGCCGAACTGTTTTCATGAAAAATTTCAAATTTGTTGAAGCTGAAATCTTTTCATGGAAATTTTCAACTTTTTTGAAGCCAAAATCTTTTCATGAAAATTTTCAACTTTTTTGAAGCAGAAATCTTTTCATGAAAATTATCAACTTTAATGAAAATGAAACCTTTTCATGAAAATTTTCAACTTTTTTAAAGCCAAAATCCTGTCATAAAAATGTTCAACTTTTTTGAAGCAGAAATCGTTTCATGAAGATCTTCTACTTTTTTGAAGCAGAAATCTTTTCATGAAAATTTTCAACTTTTTTGAAGCAGAAATCTTTTCTGTAAATTTTCAACTTTTTTGAAGCCGAAATACTTCATGAAAATGTTCAACTTTTTTGAAGCCGAAATCTTTTCGTGAAAATTTTCAACTTTTTTGAATCTGAAATACTTCATGAAAATGTTCAACTTTTTTGAAGCCGAAATTTTTTCATGTAAATTTGTAACTTTTTTAAAGCCAAAATCCTGTCATGAAAATTTTACACTTTTTTGAAGCCGAATTACTTCATGAAAATTTTCAACTTTTTTGAAGCCGAAATCTTTTCATGAAAGTTTTCAACTTTAAAAGCTTGAAATTTTCAACTTTTTTGAAAATGAAATCTTTTCATGAAAGTTTTCAACTTTTTCAAAGCTGAAATACTTCATGAAAGTTTTCAACTTTTTTAAAGCTGAAATCTTTATATGTAAATTTTCAACTTTATTCAAACTGATATTCTGTCCTGACTACATTTTCTAACTCAAAGTGTCGTTTCAAAGGAAAAATACTGTTAGAAGGAGTGATTCAGACAAAATTAGATGAAACAGCAGCACTGGTCACAAACAACGATATTAACAGCTTTAGTGATCAAATTGAGCGTATCTTGCGAAGCTGAGCTCGAAAGTGACATGAAACATGTTTTTGAGACATAAAGTGACACTTACTGTTCAGACTACATTTTCTAACTCAAAGTGTCGTTTCAAAGTAAAAATACTGTTAGAAGGAGTGATTCAGACAAAATTAGATGAAACAGCAGCACTGGTAACAAATGAGCGCAGTTACATGAAATTACATCAAAAACAACATTCCTTTAGCCAGACAACGCTATGAACCGCTTTAGTGATCAAATTGAGCGTATCTTGCGAAGCTGAGCTCGAAAGTGACATGAAACATGTTTTTGAGACTTAAAGTGACACTTACAGTGAATACCTGTTCCGACTACATTTTCTAACTCAAAGTGTCGTTTCAAAGTAAAAATACTGTTAGAAGGAGTGATTCAGACAAAATTAGATGAAACAGCAGCACTGGTAACAAATAAGCGCAGTTACATGAAATGACATCAAAATCAACATTCCCTGAGCCAGACAACGCTATTAACAGCTTTAGTGATCAAATTGAGCGTATCTTGCGAAGCTGAGCTCGAAAGTGACATGAAACATGTTTTTGAGACATAAAGTGACACTTACAGTGAATACCTGTTCCGACTACATTGTCTAACTCAAAGTGTCGTTTCAAAGTAAAAATACTGTTAGAAGGAGTGATTCAGACAAAATTAGATGAAACAGCAGCACTGGTAACAAACAACGCTATTAACAGCTTTAGTGATCAAATTGAGCGTATCTTGCGAAGCTGAGCTCGAAAGTGACATGAAACATGTTTTTGAGACATAAAGTGACACTTACTGTTCAAAACATGTTTCATGTCACTTTCGAGCACAACTTCGCAAGATACGCTCAATTTTATCACTAACGCTGTTAATAGCGTTGTCTGGCTCAGGCAATGTTGATTTTGATGTCATTTCATGTAACTGCGCTCATTTGTTACCAGTACAGCTGTTTCATCTAATTTTGTCTGAATCACTCCTTCTAACAGTATTTTTTACTTTGAAACGACACTTTGAGTTAGAAAATGTAGTCTGAACAGTAAGTGTCACTTTATGTCTCAAAAACATGTTTCATGTCACTTTCGAGCTGAGCTTCGCAAGATACGCTCAATTTGATCACTAAAGCTGTTAATAGCGTTGTCTGGCTCAGGGAATGTTGATTTTGATGTCATTTCATGTAACTGCGCTCATTTGTTACCAGTACAGCTGTTTCATCTAATTTTGTCTGAATCACTCCTTCTAACAGTATTTCTACTTTGAAACGACGCTTTCTGTTAGAAAATGTAGTATGAACAGTAAGTGTCACTTTATGTCTGAAAAACATGTTTCATGTCACTTTCGAGCTCAGCTTCGCAAGATACGCTCAATTTGATCACTAAAGCTGTTAATAGCGTTGTCAGGCTCAGGGAATGTTGATTTTGATGTCATTTTATGTAACTGCGCTCATTTGTTAACAGTACAGCTGTTTCATCTAATTTTGTCTGAATCACTCCTTCTAACAGTATTTTTACTTTGAAACGACGCTTTCAGTTAGAAAATGTAGTCTGAACAGGTATTTACTGTAAGTATCACTTTATGTCTGAAAAACATGTTTCATGTCACTTTCGAGCTCAGCTTCGCAAGATACGCTCAATTTGATCACTAAAGCTGTTCATAGCGTTGTTTGTTACCAGTGCTGCTGTTTCATCTAATTTTGTCTGAATCACTCCTTCTAACAGTATTTTTACTTTGAAACGACACTTTGAGTTAGAAAATGTAGTCGGAACAGGTATTCACTGTAAGTGTCACTTTAAGTCTCAAAAACATGTTTCATGTCACTTTCGAGCTCAGCTTCGCAAGATACGCTCAATTTGATCACTAAAGCTGTTAATAGCGTTGTCAGGCTCAGGGAATGTTGATTTTGATGTCATTTCATGTAACTGCGCTCATTTGTTACCAGTACAGCTGTTTCATCTAATTTTGTCTGAATCACTCCTTCTAACAGTATTTTTACTTTGAAACGACGCTTTCTGTTAGAAAATGTAAGTATGAACAGTAAGTGTCACTTTATGTCTGAAAAACATGTTTCATGTCACTTTCGAGCTCAGCTTCGCAAGATACGCTCAATTTGATCACTAAAGCTGTTAATAGCGTTGTCAGGCTCAGGGAATGTTGATTTTGATGTCATTTCATGTAACTGCGCTCATTTGTTACCAGTACAGCTGTTTCATCTAATTTTGTCTGAATCACTCCTTCTAACAGTATTTTTACTTTGAAACGACACTTTCAGTTAGAAAATGTAGTCTGAACAGGTATTTACTGTAAGTGTCACTTTATGTCTGAAAAACATGTTTCATGTCACTTTCGAGCTCAGCTTCGCAAGATACGCTCAATTTGATCACTAAAGCTGTTCATAGCGTTGTTTGTTACCAGTGCTGCTGTTTCATCTAATTTTGTCTGAATCACTCCTTCTAACAGTATTTTTACTTTGAAACGACACTTTGAGTTAGAAAATGTAGTCAGGACAGGTATTCACTGTAAGTGTCACTTTATGTCTCAAAAACATGTTTCATGTCACTTTCGAGCTCAGCTTCGCAAGATACGCTCAATTTGATCACTAAAGCTGTTAATAGCGTTGTCAGGCTCAGGGAATGTTGATTTTGATGTCATTTTATGTAACTGCGCTCATTTGTTAACAGTACAGCTGTTTCATCTAATTTTGTCTGAATCACTCCTTCTAACAGTATTTTTACTTTGAAACGACGCTTTCTGTTAGAAAATGTAGTATGAACAGTAAGTGTCACTTTATGTCTGAAAAACATGTTTCATGTCACTTTCGAGCTCAGCTTCGCAAGATACGCTCAATTTGATCACTAAAGCTGTTAATAGCGTTGTCAGGCTCAGGGAATGTTGATTTTGATGTCATTTCATGTAACTGCGCTCATTTGTTACCAGTACAGCTGTTTCGTCTAATTTTGTCTGAATCACTCCTTCTAACAGTATTTTTACTTTGAAACGACGCTTTCAGTTAGAAAATGTAGTCTGAACAGGTATTTACTGTAAGTGTCACTTTATGTCTGAAAAACATGTTTCATGTCACTTTCGAGCTCAGCTTCGCAAGATACGCTCAATTTGATCACTAAAGCTGTTAATAGCGTTGTCAGGCTCAGGGAATGTTGATTTTGATGTCATTTCATGTAACTGCGCTCATTTGTTACCAGTACAGCTGTTTCATCTAATTTTGTCTGAATCACTCCTTCTAACAGTATTTCTACTTTGAAACGACGCTTTCAGTTAGAAAATGTAGTCAGAACAGGTATTCACTGTAAGTGTCACTTTATGTCTGAAAAAAATGTTTCATGTCACTTTCGAGCTCAGCTTCGCAAGATACGCTCAATTTGATCACTAAAGCTGTTAATAGCGTTGTCAGGCTCAGGGAATGTTGATTTTGATGTCATTTCATGTAACTGCGCTCATTTGTTACCAGTACAGCTGTTTCATCTAATTTTATCTGAATCACTCCTTCTAACAGTATTTTTACTTTGAAACGACGCTTTCTGTTAGAAAATGTAGTATGAACAGTAAGTGTCACTTTATGTCTGAAAAACATGTTTCATGTCACTTTCGAGCTCAGCTTCGCAAGATACGCTCAATTTGATCACTAAAGCTGTTAATAGCGTTGTCAGGCTCAGGGAATGTTGATTTTGATGTCATTTCATGTAACTGCGCTCATTTGTTACCAGTACAGCTGTTTCATCTAATTTTGTCTGAATCACTCCTTCTAACAGTATTTTTACTTTGAAACTACACTTTGAGTTAGAAAATGTAGAGAATCAGTTTGAATAAAGTCGAAAATTTTCATGAAAAGATTTCTGCTTCAAAAAAGTGTAAATTTTTCATTTCAGGATTTTGGCTTTAAAAAAGGTAAAAATTTTCTTGAAGTATTTCGGCTTCAAAAAAGTTGAAAATTTTCATGAAAAGATTTAGACTTCAAAAAAGTTGAAAATGTACATGAATTTTTTCGACTTCAAAAAAGTCTAAAATTTTCATGAAAAGATTTCTGCTTCAAAAAGTTAAAAATTTTCACGAAAAGATTTCGGCTTCAAAAAGTTGAAAATTTTCATGAATAGATTTCGGCTTCAAAAAAGTTGAAAATTTTCATGAACTATTTTAAGTTTCAAAAAAGTTGAAAATTTTCATGAAGTATTTCGGCTTCAAAAAAGTCGACAATTTTCATGAAAGATTTCGGCTTCAAAAAAGTTGAAAATTTTCATCAAGTATTTCGGATTCAAAAATTCGAAGTATTTCATGAAAAGATTTCTGCTTCAAAAAAGTTGAAAATTTTCATGAAAAGATTTTGGTATCAAAAAGATGAAAATTTTCATGAAAAGATCTCGGCTTCAAAAAAGTTGAAAATTTTCATGAAAAGATTTCGGCTTTAAAAAGTTGAAAATTTTCATGAAAAGATTTCTGCTTCAAAAAAGTTGAAAATTTATATGAAAAGATTTCGACTTCAAAAAAGTCTAAGATTTTCATGAAAAGATTTCTGCTTTAAAAAGTTGAAAATTTTCATGAAAAGATTTCGGCTTCAAAAAAGTTGAAAATTTTCATGAAAAGATTTCGGCTTCAAAAAAGTTGAAAATTTTCATGAAAAGATTTTGGTTTCAAAAAGTTGAAAATTTTCATGAAAAGATTTCGGCTTCAAAAAAGTCTAAGATTTTCATGAAAAGATTTCTGCTTCAAAAAAGTTGAAAATTTTCATGAAAAGATTTCTGCTTCAAAAAAGTTGAAAATTTTCATGAAAAGATTTCGGTTTCAAAAAGTTGAAAATTTTCATGAAAAGATTTTGGTTTCAAAAAAGTTGAATATTTTCATGAAGTATTTCGGCTTCAAAAAAGTCGAAGATTTTCATGAAAAGATTTCTGCTTCAAAAAAGTTGAAAATTTTCATGACAGGATTTTGGCTTCAAAAAAGTTGAAAATCTTCATGAAAAGATTTCTGTTTCAAAAAAGTTGAACATTTTCATGAAAAGATTTCGGCTTTAAAAAAGTTCAAAATTTTCATGAAAAGATTTAGACTTCAAAAAAGTTGAATATTTTCATCAAGTATTTCGGCTTCAAAAAAGTCGAAGATTTTCATGAAGTATTTCGGCTTCAAAAAAGTTGAACATTTTCATGAAAAGATTTCGGCTTCAAAAAAGTTGAAAATTTTCATGAAGTATTTCGGCTTCAAAAAAGTTGAAAATTTTCATGAAAAGATTTAGGTTTCAAAAAAGTTGATAATTTCCATTAAGTAATTCGGCTTCAAAAAAGTTGAAAATTTACATTAAAAGATTTTGGTTTCAAAAAAGTCAACGATTTTCATGAAAAGACTTCTGCTTCAAAAAAGTTGAAGATTTCCATGAAGTATTTCGGCTTCAAAAAAGTTGAAAATTTTCATAAAGGAGTTCAGCTTTAAAAAAGTTGAAAACTTTCATGAAGTTTTTCGGCTTCCAAAAAGTTGAACATTTTCATGATGTTTTTCTGCTTTACAAAAGTTGAAGATATTCATGAAGTATTTCGGCTTCAAAAAAGTTGAAAATTTTCATGAACTATTTTAAGTTTCAAAAAAGTTGAAAATTTTCATGAAGTATTTCGGCTTCAAAAAAGTCGACAATTTTCATGAAAGATTTCGGCTTCAAAAAAGTTGAACATTTTCATCAAGTATTTCGGATTCAAAAATTGGAAGTATTTCATGAATTCTTTCGACTTTAAAAAAGTCTAAGATTTTCATGAAAAGATTTCTGCTTCAAAAAAGTTGAAAATTTTCATGAAAAGATTTAGGCTTCAAAAAAGTTGAAAATTTGCATGAACTATTTTCGGCTTCAAAAAAGTTGAAAATTTACATGAAAAAATGTCGGCTTCAAAAAAGTCGAAAATTTTCATGAAAAGATTTCGGCTTCAAAAAAGTTGAAAATTTTCATGAACTATTTTCGGCATCAAAAAAGTTGACCATTTTCATGAAAAGATTTAGTTTTCAAAAAAGTTGAAAATTTTCATGAAGTATTTCGGCTTCAAAAAAGTCGACCATTTTCATGAAAAGATTTAGGCTTCAAAAAAGTTGAAAATTTTCATGAAGTATTTCGGCTTTAAAAAAGTCAACGATTTTCAGGAAAAGATTTCTGCTTCAAAAAATTTGAAAATTTTAATAAAAAAATTTTGGCTTCAAAAAAGTTGAAAATTTTCATGAAAAGATTTAGACTTCAAAAAAGTTTAAAATGTTCATGAAGTATTTCGGCTTTAAAAAAGTCAACGATTTTCAGGAAAAGATTTCTGCTTCAAAAAATTTGAAAATTTTAATAAAAAAATTTCGGCTTCAAAAAAGTTGAAAATTTTCATGAAAAGATTTAGGTTTCAAAAAAGTTGATGATTTTCATTAAGTAATTCGGCTTCAAAAAAGTTGAAAATTTACATTAAAAGATTTTGGTTTCAAAAAAGTCAACGATTTTCATGAAAAGATTTCTGCTTCAAAAAAGTTGAAGATTTCCATGAAGTATTTCGGCTTTAAAAAAGTTGAAAACTTTCATGAAGTATTTCGGCTTCAAAAAAGTTGAAAATTTTCATGAAAAGATTTCGGCTTCAAAACAGTCGAAGATTTCCATGAAAAGATTTTTGCTTCAAAAAAGTTGAAAATTTTCATGAAAAGATTTCGGCTCCAAAAAAGTTGAAAATTTTCATGAAAAGATTTAAACTTCAAAAAAGTTGAAAATGTACATGAATTTTTTCGACTTCAAAAAAGTCTAAAATTTTCATGAAAAGATTTCTGCTTCAAAAAGTTAAAAGTTTTCATGAAAAGATTTCGGCTTCAAAAAAGTTGAAAATTTTCATGAACTATTTTAAGTTTCAATAAAGTTGAAAATTTTCATGAAGTATTTCGGCTTCAAAAAAGTCGACAATTTTCATGAAAGATTTCGGCTTCAAAAAAGTTCAAAATTTTCATCAAGTATTTCGGATTCAAAAATTCGAGGTATTTCATGAAAAGATTTCTGCTTCAAAAAAGTTGAAAATTTTCATGAAAAGATTTTGGTTTCAAAAAGTTGAAAATTTTCATGAAAAGATCTCGGCTTCAAAAAAGTTGAAAATTTTCATGAAAAGATTTCGGCTTTAAAAAGTTGAAAATTTTCATGAAAAGATTTCTGCTTCAAAAAAGTTGAAAATTTATATGAAAAGATTTCGACTTCAAAAAAGTCTAAGATTTTCATGAAAAGATTTCTGCTTCAAAAAAGTTGAAAATTTTCATGAAAAGATTTCGGCTTCAAAAAAGTTGAAAATTTTCATGAAAAGATTTCGGCTTCAAAAAAGTTGAAAATTTTCATGAACTATTTCGGCATCAAAAAAGTTGAAAATTTTCATGAAAAGATTTCGGCTTCAAAAAAGTTGAACATTTTCATGAAAAGATTTCTGCTTCAAAAAAGTTGAAAAATTACATGAAAAGATTTTGGTTTCAAAAAGTTGAAAATTTTCATGAAAAGATTTAAACTTCAAAAAAGTTGAAAATGTACATGAATTTTTTCGACTTCAAAAAAGTCTAAAATTTTCATGAAAAGATTTCTGCTTCAAAAAGTTAAAAGTTTTCATGAAAAGATTTCTGCTTAAAAAAAGTTGAAAATTTTCATGTACTATTTTAAGTTTCAATAAAGTTGAAAATTTTCATGAAGTATTTCGGCTTCAAAAAAGTCGACAATTTTCATGAAAGATTTCGGCTTCAAAAAAGTTCAAAATTTTCATCAAGTATTTCGGATTCAAAAATTCGAAGTATTTCATGAAAAGATTTCTGCTTCAAAAAAGTTGAAAATTTTCATGAAAAGATTTTGGTTTCAAAAAGTTGAAAATTTTCATGAAAAGATCTCGGCTTCAAAAAAGTTGAAAATTTTCATGAAAAGATTTCGGCTTTAAAAAGTTGAAAATTTTCATGAAAAGATTTCTGCTTCAAAAAAGTTGAAAATTTATATGAAAAGATTTCGACTTCAAAAAAGTCTAAGATTTTCATGAAAAGATTTCTGCTTCAAAAAAGTTGAAAATTTTCATGAAAAGATTTCGGCTTCAAAAAAGTTGAAAATTTTCATGAAAAGATTTCGGCTTCAAAAAAGTTGAAAATTTTCATGAACTATTTCGGCATCAAAAAAGTTGAAAATTTTCATGAAAAGATTTCGGCTTCAAAAAAGTTGAACATTTTCATGAAAAGATTTCTGCTTCAAAAAAGTTGAAAAATTACATGAAAAGATTTTGGTTTCAAAAAGTTGAAAATTTTCATGAAAAGATTTCGGCTTCAAAAAAGTTGAACATTTTCATGAAAAGATTTCTGCTTCAAAAAAGTTGAAAATTTACATGAAAAGTTTTCGACTTCAAAAAAGTCTAAAATTTTCATGAAGTATTTCGGCTTCAAAAAAATGGAACATTTTCATGAAAAGATTTCGGCTTCAAAAAAGTTGAAAATTTACATGAAAAGATTTCGACTTCAAAAAAGTTGAACATTTTCATGAAAAGATTTCTGCTTCAAAAAAGTTGAAAATTTTCATGAAAAGATTTCGGCTTCAAAAAAGTTGAAAATTTTCATGAAGTTTTTCGGCTTCAAAAAAATGTAACATTTTCATGAAAAGATTTCGGCTTCAAAAAAGTTGAAAATTTTCATGAAGTATTTCGGCTTCAAAAAAATGGAACATTTTCATGAAAAGATTTCTGCTTCAAAAAAGTTGAAAATTTTCATGAAAAGATTTCGGCTTCAAAAAGTTGAAAATTTTCATGAAAAGATTTCGGCTTCAAAAAGTTGACCATTTTCATGAAAAGATTTCGGCTTCAAAAAAGTTGAAAATTTTCATGAAAAGATTTCGGTTTCAAAATGTTGAAAATTTTCATGAAAAGATCTCGGCTTCAAAAAAGTTGAAAATTTTCATCAAAAGTTTTTGGCTTCAAAAAAGTTGAAAATTTTCATGAAAAGATTTTGGTTTCAAAAAGTTGAAAATTTTCATGAAAAGATTTCGTCTTCAAAAAAGTTGAACATTTTCATCAAAAGATTTCGGCTTCAAAAAAGTTGAAAATTTTCATGAAGTATTTCGGCTTCAAAAAAATGGAACATTTTGATGAAAAGATTTCGGCTTCAAAAAACTTGAACATTTTGATGAAAAGATTTCGGCTTCAAAAAAGTTGACCATTTTCATGAAAAGATTTCAGCTTCAAAAAAGTTGAAAATTTTCATGAAGTATTTCGGCTTCAAAAAGTTGAAAATTTTCATGAAGTATTTCGGCTTCAAAAAAATGTAACATTTTCATGAAAAGATTTCGACTTCAAAAAAGTGGAAAATTTTCATGAAGTATTTCAGCTTCAAAAAAATGGAACATTTTCATGAAAAGATTTCGGCTTCAAAAAAGATGACCATTTTCATGAAAAGATTTCTGCTTCAAAAAATTTGAACATTTTCATGAACTATTTCGACTTCAAAAAAGTCGAAGATTTTCATGAAAAGATTTCGACTTCAAAAAAGTTGAAAATTTTCATGAAAAGATTTCGGCTGCAAAAAAGTCTAAAATTTTCATGAAAAGATTTATGCTTCAAAAAAGTTGAACATTTTCATGAAAAGATTTCGGCTTCAAAAAGTTGAAAATTTTCATGAAAAGATTTCGGCTTCAAAAAAGTTGACCATTTTCATGAAAAGATTTCGGCTTCAAAAAATTTGAACATTTTCATGAACTATTTCGACTTCAAAAAAGTCGAAGATTTTCATGAAAAGATTTCTGCTTCAAAAAACTTGAAAATTTACATGAAAAGATTTCGGCTTCAAAAAGTTGAAAATTTTCATGAAAAGATTTCTGCTTAAAAAAAGTTGAAAAATTACATGAAAAGATTTCGGCTTCAAAAAAATGGAACATTTTCATGAAAAGATTTCGGCTTCAAA
Source organism: Labrus bergylta (assembly GCF_963930695.1). NCBI lineage: Eukaryota > Metazoa > Chordata > Actinopteri > Labriformes > Labridae > Labrus > Labrus bergylta. Next base: position 34,884,563 of record NC_089198.1, on the reverse strand, counting down.
AAGTTGAAAATTTTCATGAAAAGATTTCGACTTCAAAAAGTTGAAAATTTTCATGAAAAGATTTCGACTTCAAAAAAGTTTAAGGTTTTCATGAAAAGATTTCTGCTTCAAAAAAGTTGAAAATTTTCATGAAAAGATTTCGACTTCAAAAAGTTGAAAATTTTCATGAAAAGATTTCGGCTTCAAAAAGTTGACCATTTTCATGAAAAGATTTCGGCTTCAAAAAAGTTAAAAATTTTCATGAAAAGATTTTGGTTTCAAAAAGTTGAAAATTTTCATGAAAAGATTTCGGCTTCAAAAAAGTTGAACATTTTCATGAAGTATTTCGGCTTCAAAAAAATGAAACATTTTCATGAAAAGATTTCGTCTTCAAAAAAGTTGAACATTTTCATCAAAAGATTTCGGCTTCAAAAAAGTTGAAAATTTTCATGAAGTATTTCGGCTTCAAAAAAATGGAACATTTTGATGAAAAGATTTCGGCTTCAAAAAACTTGAACATTTTGATGAAAAGATTTCGGCTTCAAAAAAGTTGACCATTTTCATGAAAAGATTTCAGCTTCAAAAAAGTTGAAAATTTTCATGAAGTATTTCGGCTTCAAAAAGTTGAAAATTTTCATGAAGTATTTCGGCTTCAAAAAAATGTAACATTTTCATGAAAAGATTTCGACTTCAAAAAAGTGGAAAATTTTCATGAAGTATTTCGGCTTCAAAAAAATGGAACATTTTCATGAAAAGATTTCGGCTTCAAAAAAGATGACCATTTTCATGAAAAGATTTCTGCTTCAAAAAATTTGAACATTTTCATGAACTATTTCGACTTCAAAAAAGTCGAAGATTTTCATGAAAAGATTTCGACTTCAAAAAAGTTGAAAATTTTCATGAAAAGATTTCGGCTGCAAAAAAGTCTAAAATTTTCATGAAAAGATTTATGCTTCAAAAAAGTTGAACATTTTCATGAAAAGATTTCGGCTTCAAAAAGTTGAAAATTTTCATGAAAAGATTTCGGCTTCAAAAAAGTTGACCATTTTCATGAAAAGATTTCGGCTTCAAAAAATTTGAACATTTTCATGAACTATTTCGACTTCAAAAAAGTCGAAGATTTTCATGAAAAGATTTCTGCTTCAAAAAACTTGAAAATTTACATGAAAAGATTTCGGCTTCAAAAAGTTGAAAATTTTCATGAAAAGATTTCTGCTTAAAAAAAGTTGAAAAATTACATGAAAAGATTTCGGCTTCAAAAAAATGGAACATTTTCATGAAAAGATTTCGGCTTCAAAAAGTTGAAAATTTTCATGAAAAGATTTCGACTTCAAAAAGTTGAAAATTTTCATGAAAAGATTTCGACTTCAAAAAAGTTTAAGGTTTTCATGAAAAGATTTCTGTTTCAAAAAAGTTGAAAATTTTCATGAAAAGATTTCGACTTCAAAAAGTTGAAAATTTTCATGAAAAGATTTCGGCTTCAAAAAGTTGACCATTTTCATGAAAAGATTTCGGCTTCAAAAAAGTTAAAAATTTTCATGAAAAGATTTTGGTTTCAAAAAGTTGAAAATTTTCATGAAAAGATTTCGGCTTCAAAAAAGTTGAACATTTTCATGAAGTATTTCGGCTTCAAAAAAATGAAACATTTTCATGAAAAGATTTCGGCTTCAAAAAAATTGAACATTTTCATGAACTATTTCGACTTCAAAAAATTCGAAGATTTTCATGAACTATTTCAGCATCAAAAAAGTTGAAAATTTTCATGAAAAGATTTAGGTTTCAAAAAAGTTGAAAATTTTCATGAAGTGTTTCTGCTTCAAAAGAGTCTAAAATTTTCATGAACTATTTCGGCTTCAAAAAAGTTGAAAATTTTCATGAAAAGATTTCTGCTTCAAAAAAGTTGAACATTTTCATGAAAAGATTTCTGCTTCAAAAAAGTTGAAAATTTTCATAAAAAGATTTTGGTTTCAAAAAGTTGAAAATTTTCATGAAAAGATTTCTGCTTCAAAAAAGTTGAAAATTTTCATGAAGTATTTCTGCTTCAAAAAAGTTGAACATTTTCATGAAAAGATTTCTGCTTCAAAAAAGTTAAAAATTTACATGAAAAGATTTCGACTTCAAAAAAGTTGAAAATTTTCATGAAAAGATTTTCGGCTTCAAAAAAGTTGAAAATTTTCATGAAGTATTTCGGCTTCAAAAAAATGTAACATTTTCATCAAAAGATTTCGACTTCAAAAAAGTGGAAAATTTTCATGAAGTATTTCGGCTTCAAAAAAATGTAACATTTTCATGAAAAGATTTCTGCTTCAAAAAAGTTGAAAATTTTCATGAAAAGATTTCGGCTGCAAAAAAGTCTAAAATTTTCATGAAAAGATTTATGCTTCAAAAAAGTTGAACATTTTCATGAAAAGATTTCGGCTTCAAAAAATTTGAACATTTTCATGAACTATTTCGACTTCAAAAAAGTCGAAGATTTTCATGAAAAGATTTCTGCTTCAAAAAAGTTGAAAATTTACATGAAAAGATTTCGGCTTCAAAAAGTTGAAAATTTTCATGAAAAGATTTCTGCTTAAAAAAAGTTGAAAAAGTACATGAAAAGATTTTGGTTTCAAAAAGTTCAAAATTTTCATGAAAAGATTTCGGCTTCAAAAAAGTTGAACATTTTCATGAAAAGATTTCTGCTTCAAAAAAGTTGAAAATTTTCATGAAAAGATTTCGGCTTCAAAAAAGTTGAAAATTTTCATGAAGTTTTTCGGCTTCAAAAAAATGTAACATTTTCATGAAAAGATTTCGGCTTCAAAAAAGTTGAAAATTTTCATGAAGTATTTCGGCTTCAAAAAAATGGAACATTTTCATGAAAAGATTTCTGCTTCAAAAAAGTTGAAAATTTTCATGAAAAGATTTCGGCTTCAAAAAAGTTGAAAATTTTCATGAAAAGATTTCGGCTGCAAAAAAGTCTAAAATTTTCATGAAAAGATTTATGCTTCAAAAAAGTTGAACATTTTCATGAAAAGATTTCGGCTTCAAAAAGTTGAAAATTTTCATGAAAAGATTTCGGCTTCAAAAAAGTTGACCATTTTCATGAAAAGATTTCGGCTTCAAAAAATTTGAACATTTTCATGAAGTATTTCGGCTTCAAAAAAATGGAAAAATTTCATGAAAAGATTTCTGCTTCAAAAAAGTTGAAAATTTTCATGAAAAGATTTCGGCTTCAAAAAAGTTGAAAATTTTCATGAAAAGATTTCGGCTTCAAAAAAGTTGAAAATTTTCATGAAGTTTTTCGGCTTCAAAAAAATGTAACATTTTCATGAAAAGATTTCGGCTTCAAAAAAGTTGAAAATTTTCATGAAGTATTTCGACTTCAAAAAAATGTAACATTTTCATGAAAAGATTTCGACTTCAAAAAAGTGGAAAATTTTCATGAAGTATTTCGGCTTCAAAAAAATGGAACATTTTCATGAAAAGATTTCGGCTTCAAAAAAGATGACCATTTTCTTGAAAAGATTTCTGCTTCAAAAAATTTGAACATTTTCATGAACTATTTCGACGTCAAAAAAGTCGAAGATTTTCATGAAAAGATTTCTGCTTCAAAAAAGTTGAAAATTTTCATGAAAAGATTTCGGCTGCAAAAAAGTCTAAAATTTTCATGAAAAGATTTATGCTTCAAAAAAGTTGAACATTTTCATGAAAAGATTTCGGCTTCAAAAAGTTGAAAATTTTCATGAAAAGATTTCGGCTTCAAAAAAGTTGACCATTTTCATGAAAAGATTTCGGCTTCAAAAAATTTGAACATTTTCATGAACTATTTCGACTTCAAAAAAGTCGAAGATTTTCATGAAAAGATTTCTGCTTCAAAAAAGTTGAATATTTACATGAAAAGATTTCGGCTTCAAAAAGTTGAAAATTTTCATGAAAAGATTTCGGCTTCAAAAATTTGAAAATTTTCATGAAAAGATTTCGGCTTCAAAAAAGTTGAAAATTTTCATGAAAAGATTTCGGCTTCAAAAAGGTTGAAAACTTTCATGAACTATTTCGACTTCAAAAAAGTCGAAGATTTTCATGAAAAGATTTCGGCTTCAAAAAAGGTGACCATTCTCATGAAAAGATTTCGGCTTCAAAAAATTTGAACATTTTCATGAACTATTTCGACTTCAAAAAAGTCGAAGATTTTCATGAAAAGATTTCGGGTTCAAAAAAGTTGAAAATTTTCATGAACTATTTCGGCATCAAAAAAGTTGAAAATTTTCATGAAAAGATTTAGGTTTCAAAAAAGTTGAAAATTTTCATGAAGTGTTTCTGCATCAAAAGAGTCTAAAATTTTCATGAACTATTTCGGCTTCAAAAAAGTTGAAAATTTTCATGAAAAGATTTCTGCTTTAAAAAAGTTGAACATTTTCATGAAAAGATTTCTGCTTCAAAAAAGTTGAAAATTTTCATAAAAAGATTTTGGTTTCAAAAAGTTGAAAATTTTCATGAAAAGATTTCGGCTTCAAAAAAGTTGAAAATTTTCATGAAAAGATTTCTGTTTCAAAAAAGTTGAAAATTTTCATGAAAAGATTTCGGCTTCAAAAAAGTTGAAAATTTTCATGAAAAGATTTATGCTTCAAAAAAGTTGAAAATTTTCATGAAAAGATTTCTGCTTCAAAAAAGTTGAAAATTTACATGAAAAGATTTCGACTTCAAAAAAGTTGAAAATTTACATGAAAAGATTTCGACTTCAAAAAAGTTGAAAATTTTCATGAAAAGACTTCTGCTTCAAAAAAGTTGAAAATTTTCATGAAAAGATTTCTGCTTCAAAAAAGTTGAAAATTTTCATGAAAAGATTTCTGCTTCAAAAAAGTTGAAAATTTACATGAAAAGATTTCGACTCAAAAAAGTTGAAAATTTTCATGAAAAGATTTCGGCTTCAAAAAAGTTGAAAATTTTCATGAAGTATTTCGGCTTCAAAAAAATGTAACATTTTCATGAAAAGATTTCGACTTCAAAAAAGTTGAAAATTTTCATGAAGTATTTCTTTTTCAAAAAAATGGAACATTTTCATGAACAGATTTCGGCTTCAAAAAAGTTGAACATTTTCATGAAAAGACTTCTGCTTCAAAAAAGTTGAAAATTTACATGAAAAGATTTCGACTTCAAAAAAGTCTAAGATTTTCATGAAAAGATTTCTGCTTCAAAAAAGTTGAAAATTTTCATGAAAAGATTTCGGCTTCAAAAAGTTGAAAATTTTCATGAAAAGATTTCGGCTTCAAAAAAGTTGACCATTTTCATGAAAAGATTTCGGCTTCAAAAAAGTTGAAAATTTTTATGAAAATATTTCGACTTCAAAAAAGTTGAAAATTTTCATGAAAAGATTTCGGCTTCAAAAAAGTTGAAAATTTTCATGAAAAGATTTCGGCTTCAAAAAAGTTGACCATTTTCATGAAAAGATTTCGGCTTCAAAAAAGTTGAAAATTTTCATGAAAAGATTTCAGTTTCAAAAAGTTGAAAATTTTCATGAAAAGATCTCGGCTTCAAAAAAGTTGAACATTTTCATGAAAAGATTTCGGCTTCAAAAAAGTTGAAAATTTTCATGAAAAGATTTCGGCTTCAAAAAAATGTAACATTTTCATGAAAAGATTTCGACTTCAAAAAAGTTGAAAATTTTCATGAAGTATTTCGGCTTCAAAAAAATGTAACATTTTCATGAACAGATTTCGGCTTCAAAAAAGTTGAAAATTTATATGAAAAGATTTCTGCTTCAAAAAAGTTGAAAATTTTCATGAAAAGATTTCGGCTTCAAAAAGTTGAAAATTTTCATGAAAAGATTTCGGCTTCAAAAAAGTTGACCATTTTCATGAAAAGATTTCGGCTTCAAAAAAGTTGAAAATTTTTATGAAAATATTTCGACTTCAAAAAAGTTGAAAATTTTCATGAAAAGATTTCGGCTTCAAAAAAGTTGAAAATTTTCATGAAAAGATTTCGGCTTCAAAAAAATGTAACATTTTCATGAAAAGATTTCGACTTCAAAAAAGTTGAAAATTTTCATGAAGTATTTCGGCTTCGAAAAAATGTAACATTTTCATGAACAGATTTCGGCATCAAAAAAGTTGAAAATTTATATGAAAAGATTTCTGCTTCAAAAAAGTTGAAAATTTTCATGAAAAGATTTCGGCTTCAAAAAGTTGAAAATTTTCATGAAAAGATTTCGGCTTCAAAAAAGTTGACCATTTTTATGAAAATATTTCGACTTCAAAAAAGTTGAAAATTTTCATGAAAAGATTTCGGCTTCAAAAAAGTTGAAAATTTTCATGAAAAGATTTCGGCTTCAAAAAAGTTGACCATTTTCATGAAAAGATTTCGGCTTCAAAAAAGTTGAAAATTTTCATGAAAAGATTTCAGTTTCAAAAAGTTGAAAATTTTCATGAAAAGATTTTGGTTTCAAAAAAGTTGATCATTTTCATGAAAAGATTTCAGCTTCAAAAAGGTTGAAAACTTTCATGAACTATTTCGACTTCAAAAAAGTCGAAGATTTTCATGAAAAAGATTTCGGCTTAAAAAAAGTTGAATATTTTCATGAAAAGATTTCGGCTTTAAAAAAGTTGAATATTTTCATGAAAAGATTTCGGCTTTAAAAAGTTGACCATTTTCATGAAAAGATCTCGGCTTCAAAAAATTTGAACATTTTCATGAAAAGATTTCGGCTTCAAAAAAGTTGAAAATTTTCATGAAAAGATTTCTGCTTCAAAAAAGTTGAAAATTTACATGAAAAGATTTCGACTTCAAAAAAGTCTAAGAATTTCATGAAAAGATTTCGGCTTCAAAACAGTTGAAAATTTTCATGAAAAGATTTTGGTTTCAAAAAGTTGAAAATTTTCATGAAAAGATCTCGGCTTCAAAAAAGTTGAAAATTTTCATGAAGTATTTCGGCTACAAAAAAATGGAACATTTTCATGAAAAGATTTCTGCTTCAAAAAAGTTGAAAATATACATGAAAAGATTTCGACTTCAAAAAAGTCTAAGATTTTCATGAAAAGATTTCTGCTTCAAAAAAGTTGAAAATTTACATGAAAAGATTTCGGCTTCAAAAAGTCTAAGATTTTCATGAAAAGATTTTTGCTTCAAAAAAGATGAAAATTTTCATGAAAAGATTTCGGCTTCAAAAAGTTAAAAATTTTCATGAAAAGATTTCGACTTCAAAAAAGTTTAAGATTTTCATGAAAAGATTTCTGCTTAAAAAAAGTTGAAAATTTTCATGAAAAGATTTCGGCTTCAAAAAGTTGAAAATTTTCATGAAAAGATTTCTGCTTAAAAAAAGTTGAAAACTTTCATGAAGTATTTCGGCTTCAAAAAAGTTGAAAATTTTCATGAAGTATTTCGGCTGCAAAAAAGTCGAAGATTTTCATGAAAAGATTTCTGCTTCAAAAAAGTTTAACATTTTCATGAAGTATTTCGGCTTGAAAAAAGTTGAAAATTTACATTAAAAGATTTCGGCTTCAAAAAAGTCAAAAACTTTCATGAAGTATTTCGGCTTCAAAAAAGTTGAAAATTTTCATGAAAAGATTTCGACTTCAAAAAAGTCTAAGATTTTCATGAAAAGATTTCTGCTTCAAAAAAGTTGAAAATTTTCATGAAAAAATTTCGACTTCAAAAAAGTCTAAGATTTTCATGAAAAGATTTCTGCTTCAAAAAAGTTGAAAATTTTCATGAAAAGATTTCGGCTTCAAAAAAGTTGAAAATTTTCATGTAAAGATTTTGGTTTCAAAAACGTTGAACATTTTCATGAAAAGATTTCGGCTTCAAAAAAGTTGAACATTTTCATGAAAAGATTTCTGCTTAAAAAAAGTTGAAAATTTACATGAAAAGATTTCGACTTCAAAAAAGTCTAAGATTTTCATGAAAAGATTCCTGCTTCAAAAAAGTTGAAAATTTTCATGAAAAGATTTCGGCTTCAAAAAGTTGAAAATTTTCATGAAAAGATTTCGGCTTCAAAAAAGTTGACCATTTTCATGAAAAGATTTCGGCTTCAAAAAAGTTGAAAATTTTCATGAAAAGATTTCGGTTTCAAAAAGTTGAAAATTTTCATGAAAAGATCTCGGCTTCAAAGAAGTTGAACATTTCCATGAAAAGATTTCGGCTTCAAAAAAGTTGAACATTTTCATGAAAAGATTTCGGCTTCAAAAAAATTGAAAATTTTCATGACAGGATTTTGGCTTTAAAAAAAGTAGAAATTTTCATAAAGTATTTCGGCTTCAAAAAGGTTGAATACTTTCATGAACTATTTCGGCTTCAAAAAATTGTAAGATTTTCATGAAAAGATTTCTGCTTCAAAAAAGTTGAAAATTTTCATGAAGTATTTCGGCTTCAAAAAAGTCTAAAATTTTCATGAACTATTTCGGCTTCAAAAAAGTTGAAAATTTTCATGAAAAGATTTCGACTTCAAAAAAGTTGAAAATTTTCATGAAAAGATTTCGGCTTCAAAAAAGTTGAAAATTTTCATGAAAAGATTTAGGTTTCAAAAAAGTTGAAAATTTTCATGAAGTATTTCGGCTTCAAAAAAGTCTAAAATTTTCATGAACTATTTCGGCTTCAAAAAAGTTGAAAATTTTCATGAAAAGATTTCGACTTCAAAAAAGTTGAAAATTTTCATGAAAAGATTTCGGCTTCAAAAAAGTTGAATACTTTCATGAACTATTTCGGCTTCAAAAAAGTCGAAGATTTTCATGAAAAGATTTCTGCTTCAAAAAAGTTGAAAATTTACATGAAAAGATTTCGACTTCAAAAAAGTCTAAGATTTTCATGAAAAGATTTCTGCTTCAAAAAAGTTGAAAATTTTCATGAAAAGATTTCGGCTTCAAAAAAGTTGAAAATTTTCATGTAAAGATTTTGGTTTCAAAAACGTTGAACATTTTCATGAAAAGATTTCGGCTTCAAAAAAGTTGAACATTTTCATGAAAAGATTTCTGCTTCAAAAAAGTTGAAAATTTACATGAAAAGATTTCGACTTCAAAAAAGTCTAAGATTTTCATGAAAAGATTCCTGCTTCAAAAAAGTTGAAAATTTTCATGAAAAGATTTCGGCTTCAAAAAGTTGAACATTTTCATGAAAAGATTTCAGCTTCAAAAAAGTTGACCATTTTCATGAAAAGATTTCGGCTTCAAAAAAGTTGAAAATTTTCATGAAAAGATTTCGGTTCCAAAAAGTTGAAAATTTTCATGAAAAGATCTCGGCTTCAAAGAAGTTGAACATTTCCATGAAAAGATTTCGGCTTCAAAAAAGTTGAACATTTTCATGAAAAGATTTCGGCTTCAAAAAAATTGAAAATTTTCATGAAAAGATTTCGGGTTCAAAAAAATTGAAAATTTTCATGAACTATTTCGGCATCAAAAAAGTTGAAAATTTTCATGAAAAGATTTAGGTTTCAAAAAAGTTGAAAATTTTCATGAAGTATTTCGGCTTCAAAAAAGTCTAAAATTTTCATGAACTATTTCGGCTTCAAAAAAGTTGAAAATTTTCATGAAAAGATTTCGACTTCAAAAAAGTTGAAAATTTTCATGAAAAGATTTCGGCTTCAAAAAAGTTGAAAATTTTCATGAAAAGATTTAGACTTCAAAAAAGTTGAATATTTTCATGACAGGATTTTGGCTTCAAAAAAGTTGAAAATTTACATGAAAAGATTTCGACTTCAAAAAAGTCTAAGATTTTCATGAAAAGATTTCTGCTTCAAAAAAGTTGAAAATTTTCATGAAAAGATTTCGGCTTCAAAAAAGTTGAAAATTTTCATGAAAAGATTTTGGTTGCAAAAACGTTGAACATTTTCATGAAAAGATTTCGGCTTCAAAAAAGTTGAACATTTTCATGAAAAGATTTCTGCTTCAAAAAAGTTGAAAATTTTCATGACAGGATTTTGGCTTTAAAAAAAGTAGAAATTTTCATAAAGTATTTCGGCTTCAAAAAGGTTGAATACTTTCATGAACTATTTCGGCTTCAAAAAATTGTAAGATTTTCATGAAAAGATTTCTGCTTCAAAAAAGTTGAAAATTTTCATGAAAAGATTTCGGCTTCAAAAAGTTGAAAATTTTCAGGAAAAGATTTCGGCTTCAAAAAAGTCGAAGATTTTCATGAAAAGATTTAGGCTTCAAAAAAGTTGAACATTTTCATGAAGTATTTCGGCTTGAAAAAAGTTGAAAATTTACATTAAAAGATTTCGGCTTCAAAAAAGTCAAAAACTTTCATGAAGTATTTCGGCTTCAAAAAAGTCGAACATTTTCATGAAGTATTTCGGCTTCAAAAAAGTTGAACATTTTCATGAAAAGATTTCGGGTTCAAAAAAGTTGAAAATTTACATGAAAAGATTTCGACTTCAAAAAAGTCTAAGATTTTCATGAAAAGATTTTGGTTTCAAAAAGTTGAAAATTTTCATGAAAAGATTTCGACTTCAAAAAAGTCTAAGATTTTCATGAAAAGATTTTGGTTTCAAAAAGTTGAAAATTTTCATGAAAAGATTTCGGGTTCAAAAAAGTTGAAAATTTTCATGAACTATTTCGGCATCAAAAAAGTGGAAAATTTTCATGAAAAGATTGATGTTTCAAAAAAGTTGAAAATTTTCATGAAGTATTTCGGCTTCAAAAAAGTCTAAAATTTTCATGAACTATTTCGGCTTCAAAAAAGTCCAAGATTTTCATGAAAAGATTTCGGCTTCAAAAAAATTGAAAATTTTCATGAAGTATTTCGGCTGCAAAAAAGTCTAAAATTTTCATGAAAAGATTTATTCTTCAAAAAAGATGAAAATTTTCATGAAAAGATTTCGGCTTCAAAAAGTTGACCATTTTCATGAAAAGATTTCGGCTTCAAAAAGTTGACCATTTTCATGAAAAGATTTCGGCTTCAAAAAAGTTGAACATTTTCATGAAAAGATTTTGGTTTCAAAAAGTTGAAAATTTTCATGAAAAGATTTCAGCTTCAAAAAGGATGAAAACTTTCATGAACTATTTCGATTTCAAAAAAGTCGAAGATGTTCATGAAAAGATTTCGGCTTCAAAAAAGTTGAAAATTTTCATGAAGTATTTCGGCTTCAAAAAAGTCTAAAATTTTCATGAACTATTTCGGCTTCAAAAAAGTTGAAAATTTTCATGAAAAGATTTCTGCTTCAAAAAAGTTGATAATTTTCATGAAAAGATTTCTGCTTCAAAAAAGTTGAAAATTTACATGAAAAGATTTCGGCTTCAAAAAAGTCTAAGATTTTCATGAAAAGATTTCGGCTTCAAAAAAGTTGAAAATTTTCATGAAAAGATTTCTGCTTCAAAAAGTTGAAAATTTTCATGAAAAGATTTTGGTTTCAAAAAAGTTGAACATTTTCATGAAAAGATTTCTGCTTCAAAAAAGTTGAAAATTTTCATGAAGTATTTCGGCTTCAAAAAAATGGAACATTTTCATGAAAAGATTTCTGCTTCAAAAAAGTTGAAAATTTTCATGAAGTATTTCGGTTTCAAAAAAATTGAAAATTTTCATGAAGTATTTCGGCTTCAAAAAAATGGAACATTTTCATGAAAAGATTTCGGCTTCAAAAAAGTTGAACATTTTCATGAAAAGATTTCTGCTTCAAAAAAGTTGAAAATTTACATGAAAAGATTTCGACTTCAAAAAAGTCTAAGATTTTCATGAAAAGATTTCGGCTTCAAAAAAATGGAACATTTTCATGAAAAGATTTCTGCTTCAAAAAAGTTGAACATTTTCATGAAAAGATTTCTGCTTCAAAAAAGTTGAAAATTTACGTGAAAAGATTTCGACTTCAAAAAAGTCTAAGATTTTCATGAAAAGATTTCGACTTCAAAAAAGTTGACCATTTTCATGAAAAGATTTCGGCTTCAAAAAAGTTGAAAATTTTCATGAACAGATTTCGGCTTCAAAAAAGTTGACCATTTTCATGAAAAGATTTCGGCTTCAAAAAGTTGAAAATTTTCATGAATAGATTTCGGCTTCAAAAAAGTTGAACATTTTCATGAAAAGATTTCTGCTTCAAAAAAGTTGAAAATTTACATGAAAAGATTTCGACTTCAAAAAAGTTGAAAATTTTCATGAAGTATTTCGGTTTCAAAAAAATTGAAAATTTTCATGAAGTATTTCGGCTTCAAAAAAATGGAACATTTTCATGAAAAGATTTCTGCTTCAAAAAAGTTGACCATTTTCATGAAAAGATTTCGGCTTCAAAAAAGTTGAAAATTTTCATGAAAAGATTTCGGCTTCAAAAAAGTTGACCATTTTCATGAAAAGATTTCGGCTTCAAAAAAGTTGAAAATTTTCATGAAAAGACTTCAGCTTCAAAAAGGATGAAAACTTTCATGAACTATTTCGACTTCAAAAAAGTCGAAGATGTTCATGAAAAGATTTCGGCTTCAAAAAAGTTGAAAATTTTCATGAAGTATTTCGGTTTCAAAAAAATTGAAAATTTTCATGAAGTATTTCGGCTTCAAAAAAATGGAACATTTTCATGAAAAGATTTCGGCTTCAAAAAAGTTGAACATTTTCATGAAAAGATTTCTGCTTCAAAAAAGTTGAAAATTTACATGAAAAGATTTCGACTTCAAAAAAGTCTAAGATTTTCATGAAAAGATTTCTGCTTCAAAAAAGTTGAAAATTTTCATGAAAAGATTTCGGCTTCAAAAAAGTTGACCATTTTCATCAAAAGATCTCGGCTTCAAAAAAGTTGAAAATTTTCATGAAGTATTTCGGCTTCAAAAAAATGGAACATTTTCATGAAAAGATTTCGGCTTCAAAAAACTTGAACATTTTCATGAAAAGATTTCTGCTTCAAAAAAGTTGAAAATTTAAATGAAAAGATTTCGGCTTCAAAAAGTTGAAAATTTTCATGAAAAGATTTCGGCTTCAAAAAAGTTGACCATTTTCATGAAAAGATTTCGGCTTCCAAAAAGTTGAAAATTTTCATGAAAAGATTTCGGTTTCAAAAAGTTGAAAATTTTCATGAAAAGATCTCGGCTTCAAAAAAGTTGACCATTTTCATGAAAAGATTTCAGCTTCAAAAAAGTTGAAAATTTTCATGAAAAGATTTCGGCTTTAAAAAAGTTGACCATTTTCATGAAAAGATTTCGGCTTCAAAAAAGTTGAAAATTTTCATGAAAAGATTTCGGTTTCAAAAAGATGAAAATTTACATGAAAAGATTTCGGCTTCAAAAAGTTGAAAATTTTCATGAAAAGATTTCGGCTTCAAAAAAGGTGACCATTTTCATGAAAAGATTTCGGCTTCAAAAAAGTTGAAAATTTTCATGAAGTATTTCGGCTTCAAAAAAATGGAACATTTTCATGAAAAGATTTCGGCTTCAAAAAAGTTGAAAATTTTCATGAAAAGATTTTGGTTTCAAAAAAGTTGAACATTTTCATGAAAAGATTTCTGCTTCAAAAAAGTTGAAAATTTTCATGAAGTATTTCGGCTTCAAAAAAATGGAACATTTTCATGAAAAGATTTCTGCTTCAAAAAAGTTGAAAATTTTCATGAAGTATTTCGGTTTCAAAAAAATTGAAAATTTTCATGAAGTATTTCGGCTTCAAAAAAATGGAACATTTTCATGAAAAGATTTCGGCTTCAAAAAAGTTGAACATTTTCATGAAAAGATTTCTGCTTCAAAAAAGTTGAAAATTTACATGAAAAGATTTCGACTTCAAAAAAGTCTAAGATTTTCATGAAAAGATTTCGGCTTCAAAAAAATGGAACATTTTCATGAAAAGATTTCTGCTTCAAAAAAGTTGAACATTTTCATGAAAAGATTTCTGCTTCAAAAAAGTTGAAAATTTTCATGAAAAGATTTCGGCTTCAAAAAAGTTGAACATTTTCATGAAAAGATTTCTGCTTCAAAAAAGTTGAAAATTTACATGAAAAGATTTCGACTTCAAAAAAGTTGAAAATTTTCATGAAGTATTTCGGTTTCAAAAAAATTGAAAATTTTCATGAAGTATTTCGGCTTCAAAAAAATGGAACATTTTCATGAAAAGATTTCTGCTTCAAAAAAGTTGAACATTTTCATGAAAAGATTTCTGCTTCAAAAAAGTTGAAAATTTACATGAAAAGATTTCGACTTCAAAAAAGTCTAAGATTTTCATGAAAAGATTTCTGCTTCAAAAAAGTTGACCATTTTCATGAAAAGATTTCGGCTTCAAAAAAGTTGAAAATTTTCATGAAAAGATTTCGGCTTCAAAAAAGTTGAACATTTTCATGAAAAGATTTCGGCTTCAAAAAAGTTGAACATTTTCATGAAAAGATTTCTGCTTCAAAAAAGTTGAAAATTTACATGAAAAGATTTCGGCTTCAAAAAAGTCTAAGATTTTCATGAAAAGATTTCTGCTTCAAAAAAGTTGAAAATTTTCATGAAAAGATTTCTGCTTCAAAAAGTTGAAAATTTTCATGAAAAGATTTCGGCTTCAAAAAACTTGAACATTTTCATGAAAAGATTTCTGCTTCAAAAAAGTTGAAAATTTACATGAAAAGATTTCGACTTCAAAAAAGTCTAAGATTTTCATGAAAAGATTTCGGCTTCGAAAAGTTGAAAATTTTCATGAAAAGATTTCGGCTTCAAAAAAGTTGACCATTTTCATGAAAAGATTTCGGCTTCGAAAAGTTGAAAATTTTCATGAAAAGATTTCGGCTTCAAAAAAGTTGACCATTTTCATGAAAAGATTTCGGCTTCAAAAAAGTTGAACATTTTCATGAAAAGATTTCTGCTTCAAAAAAGTTGAAAATTTAAATGAAAAGATTTCGACTTCAAAAAAGTCTAAGATTTTCATGAAAAGATTTCTGCTTCAAAAAAGTTGAAAATTTTCATGAAAAGATTTCTGCTTCAAAAAAGTTGAAAATTTTCATGAAAAAATTTCTGCTTCAAAAAGTTGAAAATTTTCATGAAAAGATTTCGGCTTCAAAAAAGTTGACCATTTTCATGAAAAGATTTCGGCTTCAAAAAAGTTGAAAATTTTCATGAAAAGATTTCTGCTTCAAAAAGTTGAACATTTTCATGAAAAGATTTCTGCTTCAAAAAAGTTGAAAATTTACATGAAAAGATTTCGACTTCAAAAAAGTCTAAGATTTTCATGAAAAGATTTCGGCTTCGAAAAGTTGAAAATTTTCATGAAAAGATTTCGGCTTCAAAAAAGTTGACCATTTTCATGAAAAGATTTCGGCTTCGAAAAGTTGAAAATTTTCATGAAAAGATTTCGGCTTCAAAAAAGTTGACCATTTTCATGAAAAGATTTCGGCTTCAAAAAAGTTGAACATTTTCATGAAAAGATTTCTGCTTCAAAAAAGTTGAAAATTTACATGAAAAGATTTCGACTTCAAAAAAGTCTAAGATTTTCATGAAAAGATTTCTGCTTCAAAAAAGTTGAAAATTTTCATGAAAAGATTTCTGCTTCAAAAAAGTTGAAAATTTTCATGAAAAGATTTCTGCTTCAAAAAGTTGAAAATTTTCATGAAAAGATTTCGGCTTCAAAAAAGTTGACCATTTTCATGAAAAGATTTCGGCTTCAAAAAAGTCTAAGATTTTCATGAAAAGATTTCTGCTTCAAAAAAGTTGACCATTTTCATGAAAAGATTTCGGCTTCAAAAAAGTTGAAAATTTTCATGAAAAGATTTCGGCTTCAAAAAAGTTGACTATTTTCATGAAAAGATTTCGGCTTCAAAAAAGTTGAACATTTTCATGAAAAGATTTCTGCTTCAAAAAAGTTGAAAATTTACATGAAAAGATTTCGGCTTCAAAAAGTTGAAAATTTTCATGAAAAGATTTTGGTTTCAAAAAGTTGAAAATTTTCATGAAAAGATCTCGGCTTCAAAAAAGTTGAACATTTTCATGAAAAGATTTCGGCTTCAAAAAAGTTGACCATTTTCATGAAAATATTTCAGCTCCAAAAAAGTTGAAAATTTTCATGAAAAGATTTCGGCTTTAAAAAAGTTGACCATTTTCATGAAAAGATTTCGGCTTCAAAAAAGTTGAACATTTTCATGAAAAGATTTCGGCTTCAAAAAAGTTGACCATTTTCATCAAAAGATTTCGGCTTCAAAAAAGTTGAAAATTTTCATGAAAAGATTTCTGCTTCAAAAAGTTGAAAATTTTCATGAAAAGATTTTGGTTTCAAAAAAGTTGAACATTTTCATGAAAAGATTTCTGCTTCAAAAAAGTTGAAAATTTTCATGAAGTATTTCGGCTTCAAAAAAATGGAACATTTTCATGAAAAGATTTCTGCTTCAAAAAAGTTGAAAATTTACATGAAAAGATTTCTGCTTCAAAAAAGTTGAAAATTTACATAAAAAGATTTCGGCTTCAAAAAAGTCTAAGATTTTCATGAAAAGATTTCTGCTTCAAAAAAGTTGAAAATTTTCATGAAAAGATTTCTGCTTCAAAAAGTTGAAAATTTTCATGAAAAGATTTCGGCTTCAAAAAACTTGAACATTTTCATGAAAAGATTTCTGCTTCAAAAAAGTTGAAAATTTACATGAAAAGATTTCGACTTCAAAAAAGTCTAAGATTTTCATGAAAAGATTTCGGCTTCGAAAAGTTGAAAATTTTCATGAAAAGATTTCGGCTTCAAAAAAGTTGACCATTTTCATGAAAAGATTTCGGCTTCGAAAAGTTGAAAATTTTCATGAAAAGATTTCGGCTTCAAAAAAGTTGACCATTTTCATGAAAAGATTTCGGCTTCAAAAAAGTTGAACATTTTCATGAAAAGATTTCTGCTTCAAAAAAGTTGAAAATTTAAATGAAAAGATTTCGACTTCAAAAAAGTCTAAGATTTTCATGAAAAGATTTCTGCTTCAAAAAAGTTGAAAATTTTCATGAAAAGATTTCTGCTTCAAAAAAGTTGAAAATTTTCATGAAAAAATTTCTGCTTCAAAAAGTTGAAAATTTTCATGAAAAGATTTCGGCTTCAAAAAAGTTGACCATTTTCATGAAAAGATTTCGGCTTCAAAAAAGTTGAAAATTTTCATGAAAAGATTTCTGCTTCAAAAAGTTGAACATTTTCATGAAAAGATTTCTGCTTCAAAAAAGTTGAAAATTTACATGAAAAGATTTCGACTTCAAAAAAGTCTAAGATTTTCATGAAAAGATTTCGACTTCGAAAAGTTGAAAATTTTCATGAAAAGATTTCGGCTTCAAAAAAGTTGACCATTTTCATGAAAAGATTTCGGCTTCGAAAAGTTGAAAATTTTCATGAAAAGATTTCGGCTTCAAAAAGTTGAAAATTTTCATGAAAAGATTTCGGCTTCAAAAAAGTTGAACATTTTCATGAAAAGATTTCTGCTTCAAAAAAGTTGAAAATTTTCATGAAGTATTTCGGCTTCAAAAAAATGGAACATTTTCATGAAAAGATTTCTGCTTCAAAAAAGTTGAAAATTTACATGAAAAGATTTCGACTTCAAAAAAGTTGAAAATTTTCATGAAGTATTTCGGTTTCAAAAAAATTGAAAATTTTCATGAAGTATTTCGGCTTCAAAAAAATGGAACATTTTCATGAAAAGATTTCGGCTTCAAAAAAGTTGAACATTTTCATGAAAAGATTTCTGCTTCAAAAAAGTTGAAAATTTACATGAAAAGATTTCGACTTCAAAAAAGTCTAAGATTTTCATGAAAAGATTTCTGCTTCAAAAAAGTTGACCATTTTCACAAAAAGATTTCGGCTTCAAAAAAGTTGAAAATTTTCATGAAGTATTTCGGCTTCAAAAAAATGGAACATTTTCATTGAAAAGATTTCGGCTTCAAAAAAGTTGAACATTTTCATGAAAAGATTTCTGCTTCAAAAAAGTTGAAAATTTACATGAAAAGATTTCGACTTCAAAAAACTCTAAGATTTTCATGAAAAGATTTCTGCTTCAAAAAAGTTGACCATTTTCATGAAAAGATTTCGGCTTCAAAAAAGTTGACCATTTTCATGAAAAGATTTCGACTTCAAAAAACTCTAAGATTTTCATGAAAAGATTTCTGCTTCAAAAAAGTTGAAAATTTTCATGAAGTATTTCGGCTTCAAAAAAATGGAACATTTTCATGAAAAGATTTCGGCTTCAAAAAGTTGAAAATTTTCATGAAAAGATTTCGGCTTCAAAAAAGTTTAAAATTTTCATGAAAAGATTTCGGTTTCAAAAAGTTTAAAATTTTCATGAAAAGATCTCAGCTTCAAAAAAGTTGAACATTTTCATGAAAAGATTTCGGCTTCAAAAAAGTTGACCATTTTCATGAAAAGATTTCAGCTTCAAAAAAGTTGAAAATTTTCATGAAAAGATTTCAGCTTTAAAAAAGTTGACCATTTTCATGAAAAGATTTCGGCTTTAAAAAAGTTGACCATTTTCATGAAAAGATTTCGGCTTCAAAAAGTTGACCATTTTCATGAAAAGATTTCGGCTTCAAAAAAGTTGAAAATTTTCATGAAAAGATTTCGGTTTCAAAAAGTTGAAAATTTACATGTAAAGATTTCGGCTTCAAAAAGTTGAAAATTTTCATGAAAAGATTTCGGCTTCAAAAAAGGTGACCATTTTCATGAAAAGATTTCGGCTTCAAAAAAGTTGAAAATTTTCATGAAAAGATTTCGGTTTCAAAAAGTTGAAAATTTTCATGAAAAGATCTCGGCTTCAAAAAAGTTGAACATTTTCATGAAAAGATTTCGGCTTCAAAAAAGTTGACCATTTTCATGAAAAGATTTCAGCTTCAAAAAAGTTGAAAATTTTCATGAAAATATTTTGGTTTCAAAAAGTTGAAAATAATCATGAAAAGATTTCGGCTTCAAAAAAGTTGAAAATTTTCATGAAAAGATTTCGGCTTCAAAAAAGTTGAAAATTTTCATGAAAAGATTTCGGCTTCAAAAAGTTGAAAATTTTCATGAAAAGATTTCGGCTTCAAAAAAGTTGACCATTTTCATGAAAAGATTTCGGCTTCAAAAAAGTTGAAAATTTTCATGAAGTATTTCGGCTTCAAAAAAATGGAACATTTTCATGAAAAGATTTCGGCTTCAAAAAAGTTGAAAATTTTCATGAAAAGATTTCGGTTTCAAAAAGTTGAAAATTTTGATGAAAAGATCTCGGCTTCAAAAAACTTGAACATTTTCATAAAAAGATTTCTGCTTCAAAAAAGTTGAAAATTTACATGAAAAGATTTCGACTTCAAAAAAGTCTAAGATTTTCATGAAAAGATTTCTGCTTCAAAAAAGTTGAAAATTTTCATGAAAAGATTTCGGCTTCAAAAAGTTGAAAATTTTCATGAAAAGATTTCGGCTTCAAAATAGTTGACCATTTTCATGAAAAGATTTCGGCTTCAAAAACGTTGAAAGTTTTCATGAAAAGATTTCGATTTCCAAAAGTTGAAAATTTTCATGAAAAGATCTCGGCTTCAAAAAAGTTGAACATTTTCATGAAAAGATTTCGGCTTCAAAAAAGTTGAACATTTTCATGAAAAGATTTCTGCTTCAAAAAAGTTGAACATTTTCATGAAAAGATTTCTGCTTCAAAAAAGTTGAACATTTTCATGAAAAGATTTCGGCTTCAAAAAGTTGAAAATTTTCATGAAAAGATTTCGGCTTCAAAAAAGTTGAAAATTTTCATGAAGTATTTCGGCTTCAAAAAAATGTAACATTTTCATGAAAAGATTTTGGTTTCAAAAAGTTGAAAATTTTCATGAAAAGATTTCGGCTTCAAAAAAGTTGACCATTTTCATGAAAAGATTTCGGCTTCAAAAAAGTTGAACATTTTCATGAAAAGATTTCTGCTTCAAAAAAGTTGAAAATTTACATGAAAAGATTTCGACTTCAAAAAAGTCTAAGATTTTCATGAAAAGATTTCTGCTTCAAAAAAGTTGAAAATTTTCATGAAAAGATTTCTGCTTCAAAAAAGTTGAAAATTTTCATGAAAAGATTTCTGCTTCAAAAAGTTGAAAATTTTCATGAAAAGATTTCGGCTTCAAAAAAGTTGACCATTTTCATCAAAAGATTTCAGCTTCAAAAAAGTTGAAAATTTTCATGAAAAGATTTCTGCTTCAAAAAAGTTGAAAATTTTCATGAAGTATTTCGGCTTCAAAAAAATGGAACATTTTCATGAAAAGATTTCTGCTTCAAAAAAGTTGAAAATTTACATGAAAAGATTTCGACTTCAAAAAAGTCTAAGATTTTCATGAAAAGATTTCTGCTTCAAAAAAGTTGAAAATTTTCATGAAAAGATTTCGGCTTCAAAAAGTTGAAAATTTTCATGAAAAGATTTCGGCTTCAAAATAGTTGACCATTTTCATGAAAAGATTTCGGCTTCAAAAACGTTGAAAGTTTTCATGAAAAGATTTCGATTTCCAAAAGTTGAAAATTTTCATGAAAAGATCTCGGCTTCAAAAAAGTTGAACATTTTCATGAAAAGATTTCGGCTTCAAAAAAGTTGAACATTTTCATGAAAAGATTTCTGCTTCAAAAAAGTTGAACATTTTCATGAAAAGATTTCTGCTTCAAAAAAGTTGAACATTTTCATGAAAAGATTTCGGCTTCAAAAAGTTGAAAATTTTCATGAAAAGATTTCGGCTTCAAAAAAGTTGAAAATTTTCATGAAGTATTTCGGCTTCAAAAAAATGTAACATTTTCATGAAAAGATTTTGGTTTCAAAAAGTTGAAAATTTTCATGAAAAGATTTCGGCTTCAAAAAAGTTGACCATTTTCATGAAAAGATTTCGGCTTCAAAAAAGTTGAACATTTTCATGAAAAGATTTCTGCTTCAAAAAAGTTGAAAATTTACATGAAAAGATTTCGACTTCAAAAAAGTCTAAGATTTTCATGAAAAGATTTCTGCTTCAAAAAAGTTGAAAATTTTCATGAAAAGATTTCTGCTTCAAAAAAGTTGAAAATTTTCATGAAAAGATTTCTGCTTCAAAAAGTTGAAAATTTTCATGAAAAGATTTCGGCTTCAAAAAAGTTGACCATTTTCATCAAAAGATTTCAGCTTCAAAAAAGTTGAAAATTTTCATGAAAAGATTTCTGCTTCAAAAAGTTGAAAATTTTCATGAAAAGATTTCGGCTTCAAAAAAGTTGAACATTTTCATGAAAAGATTTCTGCTTCAAAAAAGTTGAAAATTTTCATGAAGTATTTCGGCTTCAAAAAAATGGAACATTTTCATGAAAAGATTTCTGCTTCAAAAAAGTTGAAAATTTACATGAAAAGATTTCGACTTCAAAAAAGTTGAAAATTTTCATGAA
This sequence comes from Labrus bergylta, assembly GCF_963930695.1. Classification (NCBI taxonomy): domain Eukaryota; kingdom Metazoa; phylum Chordata; class Actinopteri; order Labriformes; family Labridae; genus Labrus; species Labrus bergylta. Next base: position 34,863,395 of record NC_089198.1, on the reverse strand, counting down.
GTATTTCGGTTTCAAAAAAATTGAAAATTTTCATGAAGTATTTCGGCTTCAAAAAAATGGAACATTTTCATGAAAAGATTTCGGCTTCAAAAAAGTTGAACATTTTCATGAAAAGATTTCTGCTTCAAAAAAGTTGAAAATTTACATGAAAAGATTTCGACTTCAAAAAAGTCTAAGATTTTCATGAAAAGATTTCTGCTTCAAAAAAGTTGACCATTTTCACAAAAAGATTTCGGCTTCAAAAAAGTTGAAAATTTTCATGAAGTATTTCGGCTTCAAAAAAATGGAACATTTTCATTGAAAAGATTTCGGCTTCAAAAAAGTTGAACATTTTCATGAAAAGATTTCTGCTTCAAAAAAGTTGAAAATTTACATGAAAAGATTTCGACTTCAAAAAACTCTAAGATTTTCATGAAAAGATTTCTGCTTCAAAAAAGTTGACCATTTTCATGAAAAGATTTCGGCTTCAAAAAAGTTGACCATTTTCATGAAAAGATTTCGACTTCAAAAAACTCTAAGATTTTCATGAAAAGATTTCTGCTTCAAAAAAGTTGAAAATTTTCATGAAAAGATTTCGGCTTCAAAAAAGTTGACCATTTTCATGAAAAGATTTCGGCTTCAAAAAATTTTAAAATTTTCATGAAAAGATTTCGGTTTCAAAAAGTTTAAAATTTTCATGAAAAGATCTCAGCTTCAAAAAAGTTGAACATTTTCATGAAAAGATTTCGGCTTCAAAAAAGTTGACCATTTTCATGAAAAGATTTCAGCTTCAAAAAAGTTGAAAATTTTCATGAAAAGATTTCAGCTTTAAAAAAGTTGACCATTTTAATGAAAAGATTTCGGTTTTAAAAAAGTTGACCATTTTCATGAAAAGATTTCGGCTTCAAAAAGTTGACCATTTTCATGAAAAGATTTCGGCTTCAAAAAAGTTGAAAATTTACATGAAAAGATTTCGACTTCAAAAAAGTCTAAGATTTTCATGAAAAGATTTCGGCTTCAAAAAAGTTGAAAATTTTCATGAAAAGATTTCGGCTTCAAAAAGTTGAAAATTTTCATGAAAAGATTTCGGCTTCAAAAAAGTTGACCATTTTCATGAAAAGATTTCGGCTTCAAAAAAGTTGAAAATTTTCATGAAGTATTTCGGCTTCAAAAAAATGGAACATTTTCATGAAAAGATTTCGGCTTCAAAAAAGTTGAAAATTTTCATGAAAAGATTTCGACTTCAAAAAAGTCTAAGATTTTCATGAAAAGATTTCTGCTTCAAAAAAGTTGAAAATTTTCATGAAAAGATTTCGGCTTCAAAAAGTTGAAAATTTTCATGAAAAGATTTCGGCTTCAAAATAGTTGACCATTTTCATGAAAAGATTTCGGCTTCTAAAACGTTGAAAGTTTTCATGAAAAGATTTCGATTTCCAAAAGTTGAAAATTTTCATGAAAAGATCTCGGCTTCAAAAAAGTTGAACATTTTCATGAAAAGATTTCGGCTTCAAAAAAGTTGAACATTTTCATGAAAAGATTTCTGCTTCAAAAAAGTTGAACATTTTCATGAAAAGATTTCTGCTTCAAAAAAGTTGAACATTTTCATGAAAAGATTTCGGCTTCAAAAAGTTAAAAATTTTCATGAAAAGATTTCGGCTTCAAAAAAGTTGAAAATTTTCATGAAGTATTTCGGCTTCAAAAAAATGTAACATTTTCATGAAAAGATTTTGGTTTCAAAAAGTTGAACATTTTCATGAAAAGATTTCTGCTTCAAAAAAGTTGAACATTTTCATGAAAAGATTTCTGCTTCAAAAAAGTTGAAAATTTACATGAAAAGATTTCGGCTTCAAAAAAGTCTAAGATTTTCATGAAAAGATTTCGGCTTCAAAATGTTGACCATTTTCATGAAAAGATTTCGGCTTCAAAAAAGTCTAAGATTTTCATGAAAAGATTTCTGCTTCAAAAAAGTTGAAAATTTTCATGAAGTATTTCGGCTTCAAAAAAATGTAACATTTTCATGAAAAGATTTCGGCTTCAAAAAAGTTGAACATTTTCATGAAAAGATTTCTGCTTCAAAAAAGTTGAAAATTTACATGAAAAGATTTCGGCTTCAAAAAAGTCTAAGATTTTCATGAAAAGATTTCTGCTTCAAAAAAGTTGACCATTTTCATGAAAAGATTTCGGCTTCAAAAAAGTTGAAAATTTTCATGAAAAGATTTCGGTTTAAAAAAGTTGACCATTTTCATGAAAAGATTTCTTCTTCAAATAGTTGACCATTTTCATGAAAAGATTTCGGCTTCAAAAAAGTTGAAAATTTTCATGAAAAGATTTATGCTTCAAAAAAGATGAAAATTTTCATGAAAAGATTTCGGCTTTAAAAAAGTTGAAAATTTTCATGAAGTATTTCGACTACAAAAAAGTCAAAAATTTTCATGAAATGATTTATGTTTCGAAAAAGATGAAAATTTTCATGAAAAGATTTGGGCTTCAAAAAGTTGAACATTTTCATGAAAAGATTTCGGATTCAAAAAAGTTGAAAATTTTCATGAAGTATTTCGGCTTCAAAAAAATGGAACATTTTCATGAAAAGATTTTTGGCTCCTAAAAAGTTGAACATTTTCATGAAACGATTTCTGCTTCAAAATAGTTGACCATTTTCATGAAAAGATTTCGGCTTCAAAAAGTTGAAAATTTTCATGAAAAGATTTCGGCTTCAAAAAAGTTGAACATTTTCATGAAAAGATTTCTGCTTCAAAAAAGTTGAAAATTTACATGAAAAGATTTCTACTTCAAAAAGTTGAAAATTTTCATGAAAAGATTATCGGCTTCAAAAAGTTGAAAATTTTCATGAAAAGATTTCGGCTTCAAAAAAGTTGTCAATTTTCATGAAAAGATTTCGGTTTCAAAAAGTTGAAAATTTTCATGAAAAGATTTCGGCTTCAAAAAAGTTGAAAATTTTCATGAAAAGATTTCTGCTTCAAAAAAGTTGAAAATTTTCATGAAGTATTTCGGCTTCAAAAAAATGTAACATTTTCATGAAAAGATTTCGGCTTCAAAAAAGTTCAACATTTTCATAAAAAGATTTCTGCTTCAAAAAAGTTGAAAATTTTCATGAAAAGATTTTGGTTTCAAAAAGTTGAAAATTTTCATGTAAAGATTTCGGCGTCAAAAAAGTTGAAAATTTTCATGAAAAGATTTCGGCTTCAAAAAAGTTGAAAATTATCATGAAGTATTAAGGCTTCAAAAAAATGGAAAATTTTCATGAAAAGATTTCGGCTTCAAAAAAGTTGAACATTTTCATGAAAAGATTTCGGCTTCAAAAAAGTTGATCATTTTCATGAAATGATTTCGGCTTCAAAAAAGTTGAAAATTTTCATGAAAAGATGTAGACTTCAAAAAAGTTTAAGATTTTCATGAAAAGATTTCTGCTTCAAAAAAGTTGAAAATTTTCATGAAAAGATTTCGGCTTCAAAAAGTTGACCATTTTCATGAAACGATTTCGGCTTCAAAAAAGTTGAAAATTTTCATGAAAAGATTTCGGCTTCAAAAAAGTTGAACATTTTCATCAAGTATTTCGGCTTCAAAAAAGTCGAAGATTTTCATGAAAAGATTTCTGCTTCAAAAAAGTTGAAAATTTTCATGACAGGATTTTGGCTTCAAAAAAGTTGAAAATTTTCATGAAGTATTTCGGCTTCAAAAAAGTTGAACATTTTCATGAAAAGATTTCTGCTTCAAAAAAGTTGAAAAATTACATGAAAAGATTTTGGTTTCAAAAAGTTGAAAATTTTCATGAAAAGATTTCGGCTTCAAAAAAGTTGAACATTTTCATGAAAAGATTTCTGCTTCAAAAAAGTTGAAAATTTTCATGAAAAGATTTTGGTTTCAAAAATTTGAAAATTTTCATGAAAAGATTTCGGCTTCAAAAAAGTTGAAAATTTTCATGAAAAGATTTCGGCTTCAAAAAAGTTGAAAATTTTCATGAAAAGATTTCGGCTTCAAAAAAATGTAACATTTTCATGAAAAGATTTCGGCTTCAAAAAAGTTGAACATTTTCATGAAGTATTTCGGCTTCAAAAAAATGGAACATTTTCATGAAAAGATTTCGGCTTCAAAAAGTTGAAAATTTTCATGAAAAGATTTCGGCTTCAAAAAAGTTGACCATTTTCATGAAAAGATTTCGGCTTCAAAAAAGTTGAAAATTTTCATGAAAAGATTTCGGTTTCAAAAAGTTGAAAATTTTCATGAAAAGATTTCGGCTTCAAAAAAGTTGAAAATTTTCATGAAAAGATTTCGGCTTCAAAAAAGTTGACCATTTTCATGAAGTATTTCGGCTTCAAAAAAATGTAACATTTTCATGAAAAGATTTCGGCTTCAAAAAAGTTGAACATTTTCATGAAGTATTTCGGCTTCAAAAAAGTCTAAAATTTTCATGAAAAGATTTTTGTTTCGAAAAAGATGAAAATTTTCATGAAAAGATTTGGGCTTCAAAAAGTTGAACATTTTCATGAAGTATTTCGGCTTCAAAAAAATTTAACATTTTCATGAAAAGATTTCGGATTCAAAAAAGTTGAACATTTTCATGAAAAGATTTCGGCTTCAAAAAAGTTGAAAATTTTCATGAAGTATTTCGGCTTCAAAAACATGGAACATTTTCATGAAAAGATTTCGGCTTCAAAAAAGTTGAACATTTTCATGAAAAGATTTCGGCTTCAAAAAAGTTGAAAATTTTCATGAAAAGATTTTGGTTTAAAAAAGTTGAAAATTTTCATGAAAAGATTTCGGCTTCAAAAAAGTTGAACATTTTCATGAAAAGATTTCAGCTTCAAAAAAGTTGAAAATTTTCATGAAGTATTTCGGCTTCAAAAAAATGGAACATTTTCATGAAAAGATTTCGGTTTCAAAAAGGTTGAAAATTTTCATGAAAAGATTTCTGCTTCAAAAAAGTTGAAAATTTTCATGAAAAGATTTCGGCTTCAAAAAAGTTCAACATTTTCATGAAAAGATTTCTGCTTCAAAAAAGTTGAAAATTTACATGAAAAGATTTCGACTTCAAAAAAGTCTAAGATTTTCATGAAAAGATTTCTGCTTCAAAAAAGTTGAAAATTTTCATGAAAAGATTTCGGCTTCAAAAAGTCGAAGATTTTCATGAAAAGATTTCTGCTTCAAAAAAGTTGAAAATTTTCATGAACAATTTCGACTTCAAAAAAGTCGAAGATTTTCATGAAAAGATTTTGGCTTCAAAAAAGTTGAAAATTTTCATGAAGTATTTCGGCTGCAAAAAAGTCTAAAATTTTCATGAAAAGATTTATGCTTCAAAAAAGATGAAAATTTTCATGAAAAGATTTCGGCTTCAAAAAGTTGAAAATTTTCATGAAAAGATTTCGGTTTCAAAAAGTTGAAAATTTTCATGAAAAGATTTCGGCTTCAAAAAAGTTGAAAATTTTCATGAAGTATTTCGGCTGCAAAAAAATGGAACATTTTCATGAAAAGATTTCGGCTTCAAAAAAGTTGACCATTTTCATGAAAAGATTTCTGCTTCAAAAAAGTTGAACATTTTCATGAAAAGATTTCTGCTTCAAAAAAGTTGAAAATTTACATGAAAAGATTTCGACTTCAAAAAGGTCTAAGATTTTCATGAAAAGATTTTGGTTTCAAAAAGTTGAAAATTTTCATGAAAAGATTTCGGCTTCAAAAAAGTTGAACATTTTCATGAAAAGATTTCGGCTTCAAAAAAGTTGAATATTTTCATGAAGTATTTCGGCTTCAAAAAAATGGAACATTTTCATGAAAAGATTTCGGCTTCAAAAAAGTTGAAAATTTTCATGAAGTATTTCGGCTGCAAAAAAGTCTAAAATTTTCATGAAAAGATTTCAGCTTCAAAAAGGTTGAAAACTTTCATGAACTATTTCGACTTCAAAAAAGTCGAAGATTTTCATGAAAAGATTTCGGCTTCAAAAAAGTTGAAAATTTTCATGAAGTATTTCGGCTGCAAAAAAGTCTAAAATTTTCATGAAAAGATTTATGCTTCAAAAAAGATGAAAATTTTCATGAAAAGATTTCGACTTCAAAAAGTTGAAAATTTTCATGAAAAGATTTCGGCTTCAAAAAAGTTGAAAATTTTCATGAAAAGATTTCGGTTTCAAAAAGTTGAAAATTTTCATGAAAAGATTTCGGCTTAAATAAAGTTGAACATTTTCATGAAAAGATTTCGGCTTCAAAAAAGTTGAAAATTTTCATGAAGTATTTCGGCTTCAAAAAAATGGAACATTTTCATGAAAAGATTTCAGCTTCAAAAAACTTGAACATTTTCATGAAAAGATTTCGGCTTCAAAAAAGTTGAACATTTTTCATGAAAAGATTTCTGCTTCAAAAAGTTGAAAATTTTCATGAAAAGATTTCGGCTTCAAAAAAGTTGAAAATTTTCATGAAAAGATTTCAGCTTCAAAAAGGTTGAAAACTTTCATGAACTATTTCGACTTCAAAAAAGTCGAAGATTTTCATGAAAAGATTTCGGCTTCAAAAAAGTTGAAAATTTTCATGAAGTATTTCGGCTGCAAAAAAGTCTAAAATTTTCATGAAAAGATTTATGCTTCAAAAAAGATGAAAATTTTCATGAAAAGATTTCGACTTCAAAAAGTTGAAAATTTTCATGAAAAGATTTCGGCTTCAAAAAAGTTGAAAATTTTCATGAAAAGATTTCAGCTTCAAAAAGGTTGAAAACTTTCATGAACTATTTCGACTTCAAAAAAGTCGAAGATTTTCATGAAAAGATTTCGGCTTCAAAAAAGTTGAAAATTTTCATGAAGTATTTCGGCTGCAAAAAAGTCTAAAATTTTCATGAAAAGATTTATGCTTCAAAAAAGATGAAAATTTTCATGAAAAGATTTCGACTTCAAAAAGTTGAAAATTTTCATGAAAAGATTTCGGCTTCAAAAAAGTTGAAAATTTTCATGAAAAGATTTCGGTTTCAAAAAGTTGAAAATTTTCATGAAAAGATTTCGGCTTAAATAAAGTTGAACATTTTCATGAAAAGATTTCGGCTTCAAAAAAGTTGAAAATTTTCATGAAGTATTTCGGCTTCAAAAAACTTGAACATTTTCATGAAAAGATTTCGGCTTCAAAAAAGTTGAACATTTTTCATGAAAAGATTTCTGCTTCAAAAAGTTGAAAATTTTCATGAAAAGATTTCGGCTTCAAAAAAGTTGAAAATTTTCATGAAAAGATTTCAGCTTCAAAAAGGTTGAAAACTTTCATGAACTATTTCGACTTCAAAAAAGTCGAAGATTTTCATGAAAAGATTTCGGCTTCAAAAAAGTTGAAAATTTTCATGAAATATTTCGGCTGCAAAAAAGTCTAAAATTTTCATGAAAAGATTTATGCTTCAAAAAAGTTGAAAATTTACATGAAAAGATTTCGGCTTCAAAAAAGTTGACCATTTTCATGAAAAGATTTCGGCTTCAAAAAAGTTGAAAATTTTCATGAAAAGATTTCGGTTTCAAAAAGTTGAAAATTTTCATGAAAAGATTTCGGCTTAAATAAAGTTGAACATTTTCATGAAAAGATTTCGGCTTCAAAAAAGTTGAAAATTTTCATGAAGTATTTCGGCTTCAAAAAAATTGAACATTTTCATGAAAAGATTTCAGCTTCAAAAAACTTGAACATTTTCATGAAAAGATTTCGGCTTCAAAAAAGTTGAACATTTTCATGAAAAGATTTCTGCTTCAAAAAAGTTGAAAATTTACATGAAAAGATTTCGACTTCAAAAAAGTCTAAGATTTTCATGAAAAGATTTCTGCTACAAAAAAGTTGAACATTTTCATGAAAAGATTTCGGCTTCAAAAAAGTTGAAAATTTTCATGAAGTATTTCGGCTTCAAAAAAATGGAACATTTTCATGAAAAGATTTCGGCTTCAAAAAAGTTGAAAATTTCAATGAAAAGATTTTGGTTTCAAAAAGTTGAAAATTTTCATGAAAAGATTTCGGCTTCAAAAAAGTTGAACATTTTCATGAAAAGATTTCTGCTTTAAAAAGTTGAAAATTTTCAAGAAAAGATTTCGGCTTCAAAAAAGTTGAAGATTTTCATGAAAAGATTTCAGCTTCAAAAAGGTTGACCATTTTCATGAAAAGATTTCGGCTTCAAAAAAGTTGAACATTTTCATGAAAAGATTTCGGCTTCAAAAAAGTTGAAAATTTTCATGACAGGATTTTAGCTTTAAAAAAGGTAAAAATTTTCATCAAGTATTTCGGCTTCAAAAAGGTTGAAAACTTTCATGAACTATTTCGGCTTCAAAAAAGTCGAAGATTTTCATGAAAAGATTTCTGCTTCAAAAAAGTTGAAAATTTTCATGAAAAGATTTCAGCTTCAAAAAGGTTGAAAACTTTCATGAACTATTTCGACTTCAAAAAAGTCGAAGATTTTCATGAAAAGATTTCGGCTTCAAAAAAGTTTAAAATTTTCATGAAAAGATTTCTGCTTCAAAAAAGTCTAAGATTTTCATGAAAAGATTTCGGCTTCAAAAAAGTTGAACATTTTCATGAAAAGATTTCTGCTTCAAAAAAGTTGAAAAATTTCATGAAGTATTTCAGCTTCAAAAAAATGGAACATTTTCATGAAAAGATTTCGGCTTCAAAAAAGTTGAACATTTTCATGAAAAGATTTCGGCTTCAAAAAAGTTGAACATTTCAATGAAAAGATTTTGGTTTCAAAAAGTTGAAAATTTTCATGAAAAGATTTCAGCTTCAAAAAGGTTGAAAACTTTCATGAACTATTTCGACTTCAAAAAAGTCTAAGATTTTCATGAAAAGATTTTGGTTTCAAAAAGTTGAAAATTTTCATGAAAAGATTTCGGCTTCAAAAAAGTTGAACATTTTCATGAAAAGATTTCTGCTTCAAAAAGTTGAAAATTTTCATGAAAAGATTTCGGCTTCAAAAAAGTTGAAAATTTTCATGAAAAGATTTCAGCTTCAAAAAGGTTGAAAACTTTCATGAACTATTTCGACTTCAAAAAAGTCTAAGATTTTCATGAAAAGATTTTGGTTTCAAAAAGTTGAAAATTTTCATGAAAAGATTTCGGCTTCAAAAAAGTTGAACATTTTCATGAAAAGATTTCTGCTTTAAAAAGTTGAAAATTTTCAAGAAAAGATTTCGGCTTCAAAAAAGTTGAAGATTTTCATGAAAAGATTTCAGCTTCAAAAAGGTTGACCATTTTCATGAAAAGATTTCGGCTTCAAAAAAGTTGAACATTTTCATGAAAAGATTTCGGCTTCAAAAAAGTTGAAAATTTTCATGACAGGATTTTAGCTTTAAAAAAGGTAAAAATTTTCATCAAGTATTTCGGCTTCAAAAAGGTTGAAAACTTTCATGAACTATTTCGGCTTCAAAAAAGTCGAAGATTTTCATGAAAAGATTTCTGGTTCAAAAAAGTTGAAAATTTTCATGAAAAGATTTCAGCTTCAAAAAGGTTGAAAACTTTCATGAACTATTTCGACTTCAAAAAAGTTGAAGATTTTCATGAAAAGATTTCGGCTTCAAAAAAGTTTGAAATTTTCATGAAAAGATTTCTGCTTCAAAAAAGTCTAAGATTTTCATGAAAAGATTTCGGCTTCAAAAAAGTTGAACATTTTCATGAAAAGATTTCTGCTTCAAAAAAGTTGAAAAATTTCATGAAGTATTTCAGCTTCAAAAAAATGGAACATTTTCATGAAAAGATTTCGGCTTCAAAAAAGTTGAACATTTTCATGAAAAGATTTCTGCTTCAAAAAAGTTGAAAATTTTCATGAAAAGATTTCGACTTCAAAAAAGTTGAAAATTTTCATGAAGTATTTCGGCATCAAAAAAATGTAACATTTTCATGAAAAGATTTCGGCTTCAAAAAAGTTGAACATTTTCATGAAGTATTTCGGCTTCAAAAAAATTGAACATTTTCATGAAAAGATTTCGGCTTCAAAAAAGTTGAACATTTTCATGAAGTATTTCGGCTTCAAAAAAATTGAACATTTTCATGAAAAGATTTCGGCTTCAAAAAAGTTGAACATTTTCATGAAAAGATTTCTGCTTCAAAAAAGTTGAAAATTTTCATGAAAAGATTTCGACTTCAAAAAAGTTGAAAATTTTCATGACAGGATTTTAGCTTTAAAAAAGGTAAAAATTTTCATGAAGTATTTCGGCTTCAAAAAGATTGAAAACTTTCATGAACTATTTCGGCTTCAAAAAAGTTGAAAATTTTCATGAAAAGATTTAGACTTCAAAAAAGTTGAATATTTTCATCAAGTATTTCGGCTTCAAAAAAGTCGAAGATTTTCATGAAAAGATTTCTGCTTCAAAAAAGTTGAAAATTTTCATGAAAAGATTTCGACTTCAAAAAAGTTGAAAATTTTCATGAAGTATTTTGGCTTCAAAAAAATGTAACATTTTCATGAAAAGATTTCGGCTTCAAAAAAGTTGAACATTTTCATGAAGTATTTCGGCTTCAAAAAAATTGAACATTTTCATGAAAAGATTTCGGCTTCAAAAAAGTTGAACATTTTCATGAAAAGATTTCGGCTTGAAAAAAGTCGAAGATTTTCATGAAAAGATTTCTGCTTCAAAAAAGTTGAAAAATTACATGAAAAGATTTTGGTTTCAAAAAGTTGAAAATTTTCATGAAAAGATTTCGGCTTCAAAAAAGTTGAACATTTTCATGAAGTATTTCGGCTTCAAAAAAATGGAACATTTTCATGAAAAGATTTCGGCTTCAAAAAAGTTGAACATTTTCATGAAAAGATTTCTGCTTCAAAAAAGTTGAAAATTTACATGAAAAGATTTCGACTTCAAAAAAGTCTAAGATTTTCATGAAAAGATTTCTGCTTCAAAAAAGTTGAAAAATTACATGAAAAAATTTTGGTTTCAAAAAGTTGAAAATTTTCATGAAAAGATTTCAGCTTCAAAAAAGTTGAAAATTTACATGAAAAGATTTTGGTTTCAAAAAGTTGAAAATTTTCATGAAAAGATTTCAGCTTCAAAAAAGTTGAACATTTTCATGAAAAGATTTCGGCTTCAAAAAAGTTGAACATTTTCATGTAGTATTTCGGCTTCAAAAAAATGGAACATTTTCATGAAAAGATTTCTGCTTCAAAAAAGTTGAAAATTTACATGAAAAGATTTCGGCTTCAAAAAAGCTAAAATCCTCAATTTCAGTTCAATTTTCATGAACTATTTCGGCATCAAAAAAGTTGAAAATTTTCATGAAAAGATTTAGACTTCAAAAAAGTTGAATATTTTCATCAAGTATTTCGGCGTCAAAAAAGTCGAAGATTTTCATGAAAAGATTTCTGCTTCAAAAAAGTTGAAAATTTTCATGACATGATTTTGGCTTCAAAAAAGTTGAACATTTTCATGAAAAGATTTCGGCTTCAAAAAAGTTGAACATTTTCATGAAAAGATTTCTGCTTCAAAAAAGTTGAAAAATTTCATGAAGTATTTCAGCTTCAAAAAAATGGAACATTTTCATGAAAAGATTTCGGCTTCAAAAAAGTTGAACATTTTCATGAAGTATTTCGGCTTCAAAAAAATTGAACATTTTCATGAAGTATTTCGGCTTCCAAAAAATTGAACATTTTCATGAAAAGATTTCTGCTTCAAAAAAGTTGAACATTTTCATGAAAAGATTTCTGCTTCAAAAAAGTTGAAAATTTTCATGAAGTATTTCGGCTTCAAAAAAATGTAACATTTTCATGAAAAGATTTCGGCTTCAAAAAAGTTGAACATTTTCATGAAGTATTTCGGCTTCAAAAAAATTGAACATTTTCATGAAAAGATTTCGGCGTCAAAAAAGTTGAACATTTTCATGAAAAGATTTCGGCTTGAAAAAAGTCGAAGATTTTCATGAAAAGATTTCTGCTTCAAAAAAGTTGAAAAATTACATGAAAAGATTTTGGTTTCAAAAAGTTGAAAATTTTCATGAAAAGATTTCGGCTTCAAAAAAGTTGAACATTTTCATGAAGTATTTCGGCTTCAAAAAAATGGAACATTTTCATGAAAAGATTTCGGCTTCAAAAAAGTTGAACATTTTCATGAAAAGATTTCTGCTTCAAAAAAGTTGAAAATTTACATGAAAAGATTTCGACTTCAAAAAAGTCTAAGATTTTCATGAAAAGATTTCTGCTTCAAAAAAGTTGACCATTTTCATGAAAAGATTTCGGCTTCAAAAAAGTTGAACATTTTCATGAAAAGATTTCGGCTTCAAAAAAGTTGAACATTTTCATGAAGTATTTCGGCTTCAAAAAAGTCGAAAATTTTCATGAAAAGATTTCGGCTTCAAAAAAGTTGAACATTTTCATGAAAAGATTTAGGTTTCAAAAAAGTTGAAAATTTTCATGAAGTATTTCGGCTTCAAAAAAGTCGAAAATTTTCATGAACTATTTCGGCATCAAAAAAGTTGAAAATTTTCATGAAAAGATTTCTGCTTCAAAAAAGTTGAAAATTTACATGAAAAGATTTCGACTTCAAAAAAGTCTAAGATTTTCATGAAAAGATTTCTGCTTCAAAAAAGTTGAAAATTTTCATGAAAAGATTTCGGCTTCAAAAAAGTTGACCATTTTCATGAAAAGATTTCGGCTTCAAAAAAGTTGAAAATTTTCATGAAAAGATTTCGGCTTCAAAAAAGTTGACCATTTTCATGAAAAGATTTCGGCTTCAAAAAAGTTGAAAATTTTCATGAAAACATTTTGGTTTCAAAAAGTTGAACATTTTCATGAAGTATTTCGGCTTCAAAAAAATGGAACATTTTCATGAAAAGATTTCTGCTTCAAAAAAGTTGAAAAATTACATGAAAAGATTTTGGTTTCAAAAAGTTGAAAATTTTCATGAAAAGATTTCAGCTTCAAAAAAGTTGAAAATTTACATGAAAAGATTTTGGTTTCAAAAAGTTGAAAATTTTCATGAAAAGATTTCAGCTTCAAAAAAGTTGAACATTTTCATGAAAAGATTTCGGCTTCAAAAAAGTTGAAAATTTTCATGAAAAGATTTCGACTTCAAAAAAGTCTAAGATTTTCATGAAAAGATTTCGGCTTCAAAAAGTTGAAAATTTACATGAAAAGATTTCGACTTCAAAAAAGTTTAAGATTTTCATGAAGTATTTCGGCTTCAAAAAAGTCGAAAATTTTCATGAACTATTTCGGCATCAAAAAAGTTGAAAATTTTCATCAAAAGATTTCTGCTTCAAAAAAGTTGAAAATTTACATGAAAAGATTTCGACTTCAAAAAAGTCTAAGATTTTCATGAAAAGATTTCTGCTTCAAAAAAGTTGAAAATTTTCATGAAAAGATTTCGGCTTCAAAAAAGTTGAACATTTTCATGAAAAAATTTCTGCTTCAAAAAAGTTGAACATTTTCATGAAAAAATTTCTGCTTCAAAAAAGTTGAAAATTTTCATGAAAAGATTTCGACTTCAAAAAAGTTGAACATTTTCATGAAAAGATTTCGGCTTCAAAAAAGTTGAACATTTTCATGAAAAAATTTCTGCTTCAAAAAAGTTGAAAATTTTCATGAAAAGATTTCGACTTCAAAAAAGTTGAAAATTTTCATGAAGAATTTCGGCTTCAAAAAAATGTAACATTTTCATGAAAAGATTTCGGCTTCAAAAAAGTTAAACATTTTCATGAAGTATTTCGGCTTCAAAAAAATTGAACATTTTCATGAAAAGATTTCGGCTTCAAAAAAGTTGAACATTTTCATGAAGTATTTCGGCTTCAAAAAAGTTGAAAATTTTCATGAAAAGATTTCGGCTTCAAAAAAGTTGAACATTTTCATGAAAAGATTTCTGCTTCAAAAAAGTTGAAAATTTACATGAAAAGATTTCGACTTCAAAAAAGTCTAAGATTTTCATGAAAAGATTTCTGCTTCAAAAAAGTTGAACATTTTCATGAAGTATTTCGGCTTCAAAAAAGTCGAAGATTTTCATGAAAAGATTTCTGCTTCAAAAAAGTTGAAAAATTACATGACAAGATTTTGGTTTCAAAAAGTTGAAAATTTTCATGAAAAGATTTCGGCTTCAAAAAAGTTGAACATTTTCATGAAATATTTCGGCTTCAAAAAAATGGAACATTTTCATGAAAAGATTTCGGCTTCAAAAAAGTTGAACATTTTCATGAAAAGATTTAGGTTTCAAAAAAATTGAAAATTTTCATGAAGTATTTCGGCTTCAAAAAAGTCGAAAATTTTCATGAACTATTTCGGCATCAAAAAAGTTGAAAATTTTCATCATAAGATTTCTGCTTCAAAAAAGTTGAAAATTTACATGAAAAGATTTCGACTTCAAAAAAGTCTAAGATTTTCATGAAAAGATTTCTGCTTCAAAAAAGTTGAAAATTTTCATGAAAAGATTTCGGCTTCAAAAAAGTTGACCATTTTCATGAAAAGATTTCGGCTTCAAAAAAGTTGAAAATTTTCATGAAAAGATTTCGGCTTCAAAAAAGTTGACCATTTTCATGAAAAGATTTCGGCTTCAAAAAAGTTGAAAATTTTCATGAAAACATTTTGGTTTCAAAAAGTTGAACATTTTCATGAAGTATTTCGGCTTCAAAAAAATGGAACATTTTCATGAAAAGATTTCTGCTTCAAAAAAGTTGAAAAATTACATGAAAAGATTTTGGTTTCAAAAAGTTGAAAATTTTCATGAAAAGATTTCAGCTTCAAAAAAGTTGAAAATTTACATGAAAAGATTTTGGTTTCAAAAAGTTGAAAATTTTCATGAAAAGATTTCAGCTTCAAAAAAGTTGAAAATTTTCATGAAAAGATTTCGACTTCAAAAAAGTCTAAGATTTTCATGAAAAGATTTCGGCTTCAAAAAGTTGAAAATTTACATGAAAAGATTTCGACTTCAAAAAAGTTTAAGATTTTCATGAAGTATTTCGGCTTCAAAAAAATGGAACATTTTCATGAAAAGATTTCGGCTTCAAAAAAGTTGAACATTTTCATGAAAAAATTTCTGCTTCAAAAAAGTTGAAAATTTTCATGAAAAGATTTCGACTTCAAAAAAGTTGAAAATTTTCATGAAGAATTTCGGCTTCAAAAAAATATAACATTTTCATGAAAAGATTTCGGCTTCAAAAAAGTTAAACATTTTCATGAAGTATTTCGGCTTCAAAAAAATTGAACATTTTCATGAAAAGATTTCGGCTTCAAAAAAGTTGAACATTTTCATGAAGTATTTCGGCTTCAAAAAAATTGAAAATTTTCATGAAAAGATTTCGGCTTCAAAAAAGTTGAACATTTTCATGAAAAGATTTCTGCTTCAAAAAAGTTGAAAATTTACATGAAAAGATTTCGACTTCAAAAAAGTCTAAGATTTTCATGAAAAGATTTCTGCTTCAAAAAAGTTGAACATTTTCATGAAGTATTTCGGCTTCAAAAAAATTGAACATTTTCATGAAAAGAATTCGGCGTCAAAAAAGTTGAACATTTTCATGAAAAGATTTCGACTTGAAAAAAGTCGAAGATTTTCATGAAAAGATTTCTGCTTCAAAAAAGTTGAAAAATTACATGAAAAGATTTTGGTTTCAAAAAGTTGAAAATTTTCATGAAAAGATTTCGGCTTCAAAAAAGTTGAACATTTTCATGAAGTATTTCGGCTTCAAAAAAATGGAACATTTTCATGAAAAGATTTCGGCTTCAAAAAAGTTGAACATTTTCATGAAAAGATTTCTGCTTCAAAAAAGTTGAAAATTTACATGAAAAGATTTCGACTTCAAAAAAGTCTAAGATTTTCATGAAAAGATTTCTGCTTCAAAAAAGTTGACCATTTTCATGAAAAGATTTCGGCTTCAAAAAAGTTGAACATTTTCATGAAAAGATTTCGGCTTCAAAAAAGTTGAACATTTTCATGAAGTATTTCGGCTTCAAAAAAATGGAACATTTTCATGAAAAGATTTCGGCTTCAAAAAAGTTGAACATTTTCATGAAAAGATTTAGGTTTCAAAAAAGTTGAAAATTTTCATGAAGTATTTCGGCTTCAAAAAAGTTGAAAATTTTCATGAACTATTTCGGCATCAAAAAAGTTGAAAATTTACATGAAAAGATTTCGACTTCAAAAAAGTCTAAGATTTTCATGAAAAGATTTCTGCTTCAAAAAAGTTGAAAATTTTCATGAAAAGATTTCAGCTTCAAAAAAGTTGACCATTTTCATGAAAAGATTTCGGCTTCAAAAAAGTTGAAAATTTTCATGAAAAGATTTCGGCTTCAAAAAAGTTGACCATTTTCATGAAAAGATTTCGGCTTCAAAAAAGTTGAAAATTTTCATGAAAACATTTTGGTTTCAAAAAGTTGAACATTTTCATGAATTATTTCGGCTTCAAAAAAATGGAACATTTTCATGAAAAGATTTCTGCTTCAAAAAAGTTGAAAAATTACATGAAAAGATTTTGGTTTCAAAAAGTTGAAAATTTTCATGAAAAGATTTCAGCTTCAAAAAAGTTGAAAATTTACATGAAAAGATTTTGGTTTCAAAAAGTTGAAAATTTTCATGAAAAGATTTCGGCTTCAAAAAAGTTGAACATTTTCATGAAAAGATTTCGGCTTCAAAAAAGTTGAACATTTTCATGAAAAGATTTCGGCTTCAAAAAAGTTGAAAATTTTCATGAAGTATTTCGGCTTCAAAAAAATGGAAAGATTTCGATTTCAAAAAAGTCTAAGATTTTCATGAAAAGATTTCTGCTTCAAAAAAGTTGAAAATTTTCATGAAAAGATTTCTGCTTCAAAAAAGTTGAAAATTTTCATGAAAAGATTTCGGCTTCAAAAAGTTGAAAATTTTCATGAAAAGATTTCGGCTTCAAAAAGTTGACCATTTTCATGAAAAGATTTCGGCTTCAAAAAAGTTGAAAATTTTCATGAAAAGATTTCGGTTTCAAAAAGTTGAAAATTTTCATGAAAAGATCTCGGCTTCTTAAAAGTTGAACATTTTCATGAAAAGATTTCGGCTTCAAAAAAGTTGAAAATTTTCATGAAAAGGTTTTGGTTTCAAAAAGTTGAAAATTTTCATGAAAAGATTTCGGCTTCAAAAAAGTTGAACATTTTCATGAAAAGATTTTGGCTTCAAAAAAGTTGAAAATTTTCATGAAAAGATTTTGGTTTCAAAAAGTTGACCATTTTCATGAAAAGATTTCAGCTTCAAAAAAGTTGAAAATTTTCATTAAAAGATTTCGGTTTCAAAAAGTTGAATATTTTCATGAAAAGATTTCGGCTTCAAAAAACTTGAACATTTTCATGAAAAGATTTCGGCTTCAAAAAAGTTGAAAATTTACATGAAAAGATTTCGACTTCAAAAAAGTCTAAGATTTTCATGAAAAGATTTCTGCTTCAAAAAGTTGAAAATTTTCATGAAATGATTTCGGCATCAAAAAAGTTGAACATTTTCATGAAAAGATTTCGGCTTCAAAAAAGTTGAAAAGTTTCATGAAGTATTTCGGCTTCAAAATAATGGAACATTTTCATGAAAAGATTTCGGCTTCAAAAAACTTGAACATTTTCATGAAAAGATTTCGGCTTCAAAAAAGTTGAACATTTTCATGAAAAGATTTCGGCTTCAAAAAAGTTGAAAATTTTCATGAAGTATTTCGGCTTCAAAAAAATGGAAAGATTTCGACTTCAAAAAAGTCTAAGATTTTCATGAAAAGATTTCGGCTTCAAAAAAGTTGAAAATTCTCATGAAAAGATTTCGGCTTCAAAAAAGTTGACCATTTTCATGAAAAGATTTCGGCTTCAAAAAAGTTGAACATTTTCATGAAAAGATTTCGGCTTCAAAAAGTTGAAAATTTTCATGAAAAGATTTCGGCTTCAAAAAGTTGACCATTTTCATGAAAAGATTTCGGCTTCAAAAAAGTTGAAAATTTTCATGAAAAGATTTCGGTTTCAAAAAGTTGAAAATTTTCATGAAAAGATCTCGGCTTCAAAAAAGTTGAACATTTTCATGAAAAGATTTCGGCTTCAAAAAAGTTGAAAATTTTCATGAAAAGGTTTTGGTTTCAAAAAGTTGAAAATTTTCATGAAAAGATTTCGGCTTCAAAAAAGTTGAGAAATTACATGAAAAGGTTTTTGTTTCAAAATGTTGAAAATTTTCATGAAGTATTTCGGCTTCAAGAAAATGGAACATTTTCATGAAAAGATGTCCGCTTCAAAAAAGTTGAACATTTTCATGAAGTATTTCGGCTTCAAAAAAATTGAACATTTTCATGAAAAGATTTCGGCTTCAAAAAAGTTGAAAATTTTCATGAAAAGATTTTGGTTTCAAAAAGTTGAACATTTTCATGAAGTATTTCGGCTTCAAAAAAATGGAACATTTTCATGAAAAGATTTCGGCTTCAAAAAAGTTGACCATTTTCATGAAAAGATTTCGGCTTCAAAAAAGTTGAAAATTTTCATGAAGTATTTCGGCTTCAAAAAAATGTAACATTTTCATGAAAAGATTTCGACTTCAAAAAAGTCTAAGATTTTCATGAAAAGATTTTGGTTTCAAAAAGTTGAAAATTTTCATGAAAAGATTTCGGCTTTAAAAAAGTTGAAAATTTTCATGAAGTATTTCGGCTTCAAAAAAATGTAACATTTTCATGAAAAGATTTCGACTTCAAAAAAGTCTAAGATTTTCATGAAAAGATTTCTGCTTCAAAAAGATGAAAATTTTCATGAAATGATTTCGGCATCAAAAAAGTTGAACATTTTCATGAAAAGATTTCGGCTTCAAAAAAGTTGAACATTTTCATGAAAAGATTTCGGCTTCAAAAAAGTTGAAAATTTTCATGAAGTATTTCGGCTTCAAAAAAATGGAACATTTTCATGAAAAGATTTTGGCTTCAAAAAACTTGAAGATTTTCATGAAAAGATTTCGGCTTCAAAAAAGTCTAACATTTTCATGAAAAGATTTCGACTTCAAAAAAGTTTAAGATTTTCATGAAAAGATTTCTGCTTCAAAAAAGTTGAAAATTTTCATGAAAAGATTTCGGCTTCAAAAAGTTGAAAATTTTATTGAAAAGATTTCGGCTTCAAAAAGTTGACCATTTTCATGAAAAGATTTCGGTTTCAAAAAGTTGAAAATTTTCATGAAAAGATCTCGGCTTCAAAAAAGTTGAACATTTTCATGAAAAGATTTCGGCTTCAAAAAAGTTGAAAATTTTCATGAAAAGATTTTGGTTTTCAAAAAGTCGAAAATTTTCATGAAAAGATTTCGGCTTCAAAAAGTTGAAAATTTTCATGAAAAGATTTCGGCTTCAAAAAGTTGAAAATTTTCATGAAAAGATCTCGGCTTCAAAAAAGTTGAACATTTTCATGAAAAGATTTCGGCTTCAAAAAAGTTGAAAATTTTCATGAAAAGATTTCGGTTTCAAAAAGTTGAAAATTTTCATGAAAAGATCTCGGCTTCTTAAAAGTTGAACATTTTCATGAAAAGATTTCGGCTTAAAAAAAGTTGAAAATTTTCATGAAAAGGTTTTGGTTTCAAAAAGTTGAAAATTTTCATGAAAAGATTTCGGCTTCAAAAAAGTTGAACATTTTCATGAAAAGATTTCGGCTTCAAAAAAGTTGAAAATTTTCATGAAAAGATTTTGGTTTCAAAAAGTTGAACATTTTCATGAAGTATTTCGGCTTCAAAAAAATGGAACATTTTCATGAAAAGATTTCGACTTCAAAAAAGTCTAAGATTTTCATGAAAAGATTTTGGTTTCAAAAAGTTGAACATTTTCATGAAAAGATTTCGGCTTCAAAAAAGTTGAAAATTTTCATGAAGTATTTCGGCTTCAAAAAAATGTAACATTTTCATGAAAAGATTTCGACTTCAAAAAAGTCTAAGATTTTCATGAAAAGATTTTGGTTTCAAAAAGTTGAAAATTTTCATGAAAAGATTTCGGCTTCAAAAAAGTTGAAAATTTTCATGAAGTATTTCGGCTTCAAAAAAATGTAACATTTTCATGAAAAGATTTCGACTTCAAAAAAGTCTAAGATTTTCATGAAAAGATTTTGGTTTCAAAAAGTTGAAAATTTTCATGAAAAGATTTCGGCTTCAAAAAAGTTGAAAATTTTCATGAAGTATTTCGGCTTCAAAAAAATGTAACATTTTCATGAAAAGATTTCGACTTCAAAAAAGTCTAAGATTTTCATGAAAAGATTTTGGTTTCAAAAAGTTGAAAATTTTCATGAAAAGATTTTGATTTCAAAAAAGTTGAAAATTTTCATGAAGTATTTCGGCTTCAAAAAAATGTAACATTTTCATGAAAAGATTTCGACTTCAAAAAAGTCTAAGATTTTCATGAAAAGATTTTGGTTTCAAAAAGTTGAAAATTTTCATGAAAAGATTTCGGCTTCAAAAAAGTTGAAAATTTTCATGAAGTATTTCGGCTTCAAAAAAATGTAACATTTTCATGAAAAGATTTCGACTTCAAAAAAGTCTAAGATTTTCATGAAAAGATTTCTGCTTCAAAAAGTTGAAAATTTTCATGAAATGATTTCGGCATCAAAAAAGTTGAACATTTTCATGAAAAGATTTCGGCTTCAAAAAAGTTGAACATTTTCATGAAGTATTTCGGCTTCAAAAAAATGGAACATTTTCATGAAAAGATTTCGGCTTCAAAAAAGTTGAAAATTTTCATGAAAAGATTTCGGTTTCAAAAAGTTGAAAATTTTCATGAAAAGATTTCGGCTTCAAAAAAGTTGAACATTTTCATGAAAAGATTTCGGCTTCAAAAAAGTTGAACATTTTCATGAAGTATTTCGGCTTCAAAAAAATGGAACATTTTCATGAAAAGATTTTGGCTTCAAAAAAGTTGAACATTTTCATGAAGTATTTCGGCTTCAAAAAAATGGAACATTTTCATGAAAAGATTTCGACTTCAAAAAAGTCTAAGATTTTCATGAAAAGATTTCTGCTTCAAAAAAGTTGAAAATTTTCATGAAAAGATTTCGGCTTCAAAAAGTTGAAAATTTTAATGAAAAGATTTCGGCTTCAAAAAGTTGACCATTTTCATGAAAAGATTTCGGTTTCAAAAAGTTGAAAATTTTCATGAAAAGATCTCGGCTTCAAAAAAGTTGAACATTTTCATGAAAAGATTTCGGCTTCAAAAAAGTTGAAAATTTTCATGAAAAGATTTTGGTTTTCAAAAAGTCTAAGATTTTCATGAAAAGATTTCGGCTTCAAAAAAGTTGACCATTTTCATGAAAAGATTTCGACTTCAAAAAAGTTGACCATTTTCATGAAAAGATTTCGGCTTCAAAAAAGTTGAACATTTTCATGAAAAGATTTCGGCTTCAAAAAGTTGAAAATTTTCATGAAAAGATTTCGGCTTCAAAAAAGTTGACCATTTTCATGAAAAGATTTCGGCTTCAAAAAAGTTGAAAATTTTCATGAATTATTTCGGCTTCAAAAAAATGTAACATTTTCATGAAAAGATTTCGACTTCAAAAAAGTCTAAGATTTTCATGAAAAGATTTTGGTTTCAAAAAGTTGAAAATTTTCATGAAAAGATTTCGGCTTCAAAAAAGTTGAAAATTTTCATGAAGTATTTCGGCTTCAAAAAAATGTAACATTTTCATGAAAAGATTTCGACTTCAAAAAAGTCTAAGATTTTCATGAAAAGATTTTGGTTTCAAAAAGTTGACCATTTTCATGAAAAGATTTCGGCTTCAAAAAAGTTGACCATTTTCATGAAAAGATTTCGGCTTCAAAAAAGTTGACCATTTTCATGAAAAGATTTCGGCTTCAAAAAAGTTGAACATTTTCATGAAAAGATTTCGGCTTCAAAAAGTTGAAAATTTTCATGAAAAGATTTCGGCTTCAAAAAAGTTGACCATTTTCATGAAAAGATTTCGGCTTCAAAAAAGTTGAAAATTTTCATGAAGTATTTCGGCTTCAAAAAAATGTAACATTTTCATGAAAAGATTTCGACTTCAAAAAAGTCTAAGATTTTCATGAAAAGATTTTGGTTTCAAAAAGTTGAAAATTTTCATGAAAAGATTTCGGCTTCAAAAAAGTTGAAAATTTTCATGAAGTATTTCGGCTTCAAAAAAATGTAACATTTTCATGAAAAGATTTCGACTTCAAAAAAGTCTAAGATTTTCATGAAAAGATTTTGGTTTCAAAAAGTTGAAAATTTTCATGAAAAGATTTCGGCTTCAAAAAAGTTGAAAATTTTCATGAAGTATTTCGGCTTCAAAAAAATGTAACATTTTCATGAAAAGATTTCGACTTCAAAAAAGTCTAAGATTTTCATGAAAAGATTTCTGCTTCAAAAAGTTGAAAATTTTCATGAAATGATTTCGGCATCAAAAAAGTTGAACATTTTCATGAAAAGATTTCGGCTTCAAAAAAGTTGACCATTTTCATGAAAAGATTTCGGCTTCAAAAAAGTTGAAAGTTTTCATGAAAAGAATTCGGTTTCAAAAAGTTGAAAATTTTCATGAAAAGATCTCGGCTTCAAAAAAGTTGAACATTTTCATGAAAAGATTTCGGTTTCAAAAAAGTTGAAAATTTTCATGAAAAGATTTCGGTTTTCAAAAAGTCGAAAATTTTCATGAAAAGATTTCGGCTTCAAAAAGTTGAAAATTTTCATGAAAAGATTTCGGCTTCAAAAAGTTGAAAATTTTCATGAAAAGATCTCGGCTTCAAAAAAGTTGAACATTTTCATGAAAAGATTTCGGCTTCAAAAAAGTTGAAAATTTTTATGAAAAGATTTTGGTTTCAAAAAGTTGAAAATTTTCATGAAAAGATTTCAGCTTCAAAAAAGTTGAACATTTTCATGAAAAGATTTCGGCTTCAAAAAAGTTGAAAATTTTCATGAAAAGATTTCGACTTCAAAAAAGTCTAACATTTTCATGAAAAGATTTCGGCTTCAAAAAGTTGAAAATTTACATGAAAAGATTTCGACTTCAAAAAAGTTGAAAATTTTCATGAAGTATTTCGGCTTCAAAAAAATGGAACATTTTCATGAAAAGATTTCGGCTTCAAAAAAGTTGAAAATTTTCATGAAAAGATTTTGGTTTCAAAAAGTTGAAAATTTTCATGAAAAGATTTCGGCTTCAAAAAAGTTGAACATTTTCATGAAAAGATTTCGGCTTCAAAAAAGTTGAACATTTTCATGAAGTATTTCGGCTTCAAAAAAATGGAACATTTTCATGAAAAGATTTTGGCTTCAAAAAAGTTGAACATTTTCATGAAGTATTTCGGCTTCAAAAAAATGGAACATTTTCATGAAAAGATTTCGGCTTCAAAAAAGTTGAACATTTTCATGAAGTATTTCGGCTTCAAAAAAATGGAACATTTTCATGAAAAGATTTCGACTTCAAAAAAGTCTAAGATTTTCATGAAAAGATTTCTGCTTCAAAAAAGTTGAAAATTTACATGAAAAGATTTCGGCATCAAAAAAGTTGAACATTTTCATGAAAAGATTTCTGCTTCAAAAAAGTTTAAGATTTTCATGAAGTATTTCGGCTTTAAAAAAAATGGAACATTTTCATGAAAAGATTTCGACTTCAAAAAAGTCTAAGATTTTCATGAAAAGATTTCTGCTTCAAAAAAGTTGAAAATTTTCATGAAAAGATTTCGGCTTCAAAAAGTTGAAAATTTTCATGAAAAGATTTCGACTTCAAAAAAGTTGAAAATTTTCATGAAGTATTTCGGCTTCAAAAAAATGTAACATTTTCATGAAATGATGTCCGCTTCAAAAAAGTTGAACATTTTCATGAAGTATTTCGGCTTCAAAAAAATTGAACATTTTCATGAAAAGATTTCGGCTTCAAAAAAGTTGAAAATTTTCATGAAGTATTTCGGCTTCAAAAAAATGGAACATTTTCATGAAAAGATTTTGGCTTCAAAAAACTTGAAGATTTTCATGAAAAGATTTCGGCTTCAAAAACGTTGAACATTTTCATGAAAAGATTTCGACTTCAAAAAAGTTTAAGATTTTCATGAAAAGATTTCTGCTTCAAAAAAGTTGAAAATTTTCATGAAAAGATTTCGGCTTCAAAAAGTTGAAAATTTTAATGAAAAGATTTCGGCTTCAAAAAGTTGACCATTTTCATGAAAAGATTTCGGTTTCAAAAAGTTGAAAATTTTCATGAAAAGATCTCGGCTTCAAAAAAGTTGAACATTTTCATGAAAAGATTTCGGCTTCAAAAAAGTTGAAAATTTTCATGAAAAGATTTTGGTTTTCAAAAAGTCTAAGATTTTCATGAAAAGATTTCGGCTTCAAAAAAGTTGACCATTTTCATGAAAAGATTTCGGCTTCAAAAAAGTTGACCATTTTCATGAAAAGATTTCGGCTTCAAAAAAGTTGACCATTTTCATGAAAAGATTTCGGCTTCAAAAAAGTTGAACATTTTCATGAAAAGATTTCGGCTTCAAAAAGTTGAAAATTTTCATGAAAAGATTTCGGCTTCAAAAAAGTTGAACATTTTCATGAAAAGATTTCGGCTTCAAAAAAGTTGAAAATTTTCATGAAGTATTTCGGCTTCAAAAAAATGTAACATTTTCATGAAAAGATTTCGACTTCAAAAAAGTCTAAGATTTTCATGAAAAGATTTTGGTTTCAAAAAGTTGAAAATTTTCATGAAAAGATTTCGGCTTCAAAAAAGTTAAAAATTTTCATGAAGTATTTCGGCTTCAAAAAAATGTAACATTTTCATGAAAAGATTTCGACTTCAAAAAAGTCTAAGATTTTCATGAAAAGATTTTGGTTTCAAAAAGTTGAAAATTTTCATGAAAAGATTTCGGCTTCAAAAAAGTTGAAAATTTTCATGAAGTATTTCGGCTTCAAAAAAATGTAACATTTTCATGAAAAGATTTCGACTTCAAAAAAGTCTAAGATTTTCATGAAAAGATTTCTGCTTCAAAAAGTTGAAAATTTTCATGAAATGATTTCGGCATCAAAAAAGTTGAACATTTTCATGAAAAGATTTCGGCTTCAAAAAAGTTGAACATTTTCATGAAAAGATTTCGGCTTCAAAAAAGTTGAAAATTTTCATGAAGTATTTCGGCTTCAAAAAAATGGAACATTTTCATGAAAAGATTTTGGCTTCAAAAAACTTGAAGATTTTCATGAAAAGATTTCGGCTTCAAAAAAGTTGAAAATTTACATGAAAAGATTTCGACTTCAAAAAAGTCTAAGATTTTCATGAAAAGATTTCTGCTTCAAAAAAGTTGAAAATTTTCATGAAAAGATTTCTGCTTCAAAAAAGTTGACCATTTTCATGAAAAGATTTCGGCTTCAAAAAAGTTGAAAATTTTCATGAAAACATTTTTGTTTCAAAAAGTTGAAAATTTTCATGAAGTAATTCGGCTTCAAAAAAATGGAACATTTTCATGAAAAGATTTCGGCTTCAAAAAAGTTGAAAATTTTCATGAAAAGATTTCGGCTTCAAAAAAGTTGAAAATTTTCATGAAAAGATTTAGACTTCAAAAAAGTTGAATATTTTCATCAAGTATTTCGGCTTCAAAAAAGTCGAAGATTTTCATGAAAAGATTTCTGCTTCAAAAAAGTTGAAAATTTTCATGACAGGATTTTGGCTTCAAAAAAGTTGAACATTTTCATGAAAAGATTTCGGCTTCAAAAAAGTTGAACATTTTCATGAAAAGATTTCTGCTTCAAAAAAGTTGAAAAATTACATGAAAAGACTTCGGCTTCAAAAAAGTTGAAAATTTTCATGAAAAGACTTCGGCTTCAAAAAGTTGAAAATTTTAACGAAAAGATTTCGGCTTCAAAAAGTTGACCATTTTCATGAAAAGATTTCGGCTTCAAAAAAGTTGAAAGTTTTCATGAAAAGATCTCGGCTTCAAAAAAGTTGAACATTTTCATGAAAAGATTTCGGCTTCAAAAAAGTTGAAAATTTTCATGAAAAGATTTTGGTTTCAAAAAGTTGAAAATTTTCATGAAAAGATTTCAGCTTCAAAAAAGTTGAACATTTTCAAGAAAAGATTTCGGATTCAAAAAAGTTGAAAATTTTCATGAAGTATTTCGGCTTCAAAAAAATGGAACATTTTCATGAAAAGATTTCGGCTTCAAAAAACTTGAAGATTTTCATGAACAGATTTCGGCTTCAAAAAAGTTGAAAATTTTCATGAAAAGATTTCGGATTTAAAAAAGTTGAAAATTTTCATGAAGTATTCCGACTACAAAAGAGTCTAAAATTTTCATGAAAAGATTTATGTTTCAAAAAAGATGAAAATTTTCATGAAAAGATTTGGGCTTCAAAAAGTTGAAAATTTTCATGAAAAGATTTCGGCATCAAAAACGTTGAATATTTTCAAGAAAAGATTTCGGCTTCAAAAAGTTGAAAATTTTCATGAAAAGATTTCGGCTTCAAAAAAGTTGAATATTTTCATCAAGTATTTCGGCTTCAAAAAAGTTGAAAATTTTGATGAAAAGATTTAGACTTCAAAAAAATGGAACATTTTCATGAAAAGATTTCGGCTTCAAAAAAGTTGAACATTTTCATGAAAAGATTTCGGGTTCAAAAAAGTTGAAAATTTATTTGAAAAGATTTCTGCTTCAAAAAAGTTGAAAATTTTCATGAAAAGATTTCGGTTTCAAAAAGTTGAAAATTTTCATGAAAAGATCTCGGCTTCAAAAAAGTTGAACATTTTCATGAAGTATTTCGGCTTCAAAAAAGTCTAAAGTTTTCATGAACTATTTCTGCTTCAAAAAGTTGAAAATTTTCATGAAAAGATTTCTGCTTCAAAAAAGTTGAAAATTTACATGAAAAGATTTCGACTTCAAAAAAGTCGAAGATTTTCATGAAAAGATTTCTGCTTCAAAAAAGTTGAAAATTTTCATGAAAAGATTTTGGTTTCAAAAAGTTGAAAATTTTCATGAAAAGATTTCGGCTTCAAAAAAGTTGAACATTTTCATGAAAAGAATTCGGCTTCAAAAAAGTCTAAGATTTTCATGAAAAGATTTCTGCTTCAAAAAAGTTGACCATTTTCATGAAAAGATTTCGGCTTCAAAAAAATGGAACATTTTCATGAAAAGATTTATGTTTCAAAAAAGATGAAAATTTTCATGAAAAGATTTCGACTTCTAAAAGTTGACCATTTTCATGAAAAGATTTCGGCTTCATAAAAGTTGAAAATTCTCATGAAAAGATTTTGATTTCAAAAAGTTGAAAATTTTCATGAAGTATTTCGGCTTCAAAAAAGTTGACCATTTTCATGAAAAGATTTCGGCTTCAAAAAAATTGAACATTTTCATGAAAAGATTTAGACTTCAAAAAAGTTGAATATTTTCATCAAGTATTTCGGCTTCAAAAAAGTCGAAGATTTTCATGAAAAGATTTCTGCTTCAAAAAAGTTGAAAATTTTCATGACAGGATTTTGGCTTCAAAAAAATGGAACATTTTCATGAAAAGATTTCGGCTTCAAAAAAATGGAACATTTTCATGAAAAGATTTATGTTTCAAAAAAGATGAAAATTTTCATGAAAAGATTTCTGCTTCAAAAAAGTTGAAAATTTTCATGAAAAGATTTTGGTTTCAAAAAGTTGAAAATTTTCATGAAAAGATTTCGGCTTCAAAAAAGTTGAACATTTTCATGAAAAGATTTCG
The DNA here is from genome assembly GCF_963930695.1 of Labrus bergylta. Classification (NCBI taxonomy): domain Eukaryota; kingdom Metazoa; phylum Chordata; class Actinopteri; order Labriformes; family Labridae; genus Labrus; species Labrus bergylta. Next base: position 34,835,867 of record NC_089198.1, on the reverse strand, counting down.
GCTTCAAAAAAGTTGAAAATTTTCATGAAGTATTTCAAAAAAATGGAACATTTTCATGAAAAGATTTATGTTTCAAAAAAGATGAAAATTTTCATGAAAAGATTTCTGCTTCAAAAAAGTTGAAAATTTTCATGAAAAGATTTTGGTTTCAAAAAGTTGAAAATTTTCATGAAAAGATTTCGGCTTCAAAAAAGTTGAACATTTTCATGAAAAGATTTCGGCTTCAAAAAAGTTGAAAATTTTCATGAAGTATTTCGGCTTCAAAAAAATGGAACATTTTCATGAAAAGATTTCGGCTTCAAAAAAGTTGAACATTTTCATGAAAAGATTTCGGCTTCAAAAAAGTTGAAAATTTTCATGAAGTATTTCGGCTTTAAAAAAGTTGAAAATTTACATGAAAAGATTTCGACTTCAAAAAAGTCTACGATTTTCATGAAAAGATTTCTGCTTCAAAAAAGTTGAAAATTTTCATGAAAAGATTTCGGTTTCAAAAAGTTGAAAATTTTCATGAAAAGATCTCGGCTTCAAAAAAGTTGACCATTTTCATGAAAAGATTTCGGCTTCAAAAAAATGGAACATTTTCATGAAAAGATTTTGATTTCAAAAAGTTGAAAATTTTCATGAAGTATTTCGGCTTCAAAAAAGTTGACCATTTTCATGAAAAGATTTCTGCTTCAAAAAAGTTGAACATTTTCATGAAAAGATTTTGGTTTCAAAAAGTTGAAAATTTTCATGACGTATTTCGGCTTCAAAAAAATGGAACATTTTCATGAAAAGATTTCGGCTTCAAAAAAGTTGAAAATTTTCATGAAAAGATTTCGGCTTCAAAAAAGTTGAAAATTTTCATGAAAAGATTTCGGCTTCAAAAAAGTTGAAAATTTTCATGAAAAGATTTCGGCTTCAAAAAAGTTGAAAATTTTCATGAAAAGATTTAGACTTCAAAAAAGTTGAATATTTTCATCAAGTATTTCGGCTTCAAAAAAGTCAAGATTTTCATGAAAAGATTTCTGCTTCAAAAAAGTTGAAAATTTTCATGACAGGATTTTGGCTTCAAAAAAGTTGAAAATTTACATGAAAAGATTTCGGTTTCAAAAAAGTTGAAAATTTTCATGAACTATTTCGGCATCAAAAAAGTTGAAAATTTTCATGAAGTATTTCGGCTTCAAAAAAGTCTAAAATTTTCATGAACTATTTCCGTTTGAAAAAAGTTGAAAATTTTCATGAAAAGATTTCTGCTTCAAAAAAAATGAAAATTTTCATGAAAAGATTTCGGCTTCAAAAAAGTTTAAAATTTTCATGAAAAGATTTAGACTTCAAAAAAGTTGAATATTTTCATCAAGTATTTCGGCTTCAAAAAAGTTAAAAATTTTCATGTCAGGATTTTGGCTTCAAAAAAGTTGAACATTTTCATGAAAAGATTTAGACTTCAAAAAAGTTCAATATTTTCATCAAGTATTTCTCCTTCAAAAAAGTTGAAGATTTTCATGAAAAGATTTCGGCTTCAAAAAAGTTGAAAATTTACATGAAAAGATTTCGACTTCAAAAAAGTCTAAGATTTTCATGAAAAGATTTCGGCTTCAAAAAAGTTGAACATTTTCATGAAAAGATTTCTGCTTCAAAAAAGTTGACCATTTTCATGAAGTATTTCGGCTTCAAAAAAATGGAACATTTTCATGAAAAGATTTCGGCTTCAAAAAAGTTGAAAATTTTCATAAAAAGATTTCTGCTTCAAAAAAGTAGAAAATTTTCATGAAAAGATTTCGGCTTCAAAAAAATGGAACATTTTCATGAAAAGATTTATGTTTCAAAAAAGATGAAAATTTTCATGAAAAGATTTCGACTTCTAAAAGTTGACCATTTTCATGAAAAGATTTCGGCTTCATAAAAGTTGAAAATTCTCATGAAAAGATTTTGATTTCAAAAAGTTGAAAATTTTCATGAAGTATTTCGGCTTCAAAAAAGTTGACCATTTTCATGAAAAGATTTCGGCTTCAAAAAAATTGAACATTTTCATGAAAAGATTTAGACTTCAAAAAAGTTGAATATTTTCATCAAGTATTTCGGCTTCAAAAAAGTCGAAGATTTTCATGAAAAGATTTCTGCTTCAAAAAAGTTGAAAATTTTCATGACAGGATTTTGGCTTCAAAAAAATGGAACATTTTCATGAAAAGATTTCGGCTTCAAAAAAATGGAACATTTTCATGAAAAGATTTATGTTTCAAAAAAGATGAAAATTTTCATGAAAAGATTTCTGCTTCAAAAAAGTTGAAAATTTTCATGAAAAGATTTTGGTTTCAAAAAGTTGAAAATTTTCATGAAAAGATTTCGGCTTCAAAAAAGTTGAACATTTTCATGAAAAGATTTCGGCTTCAAAAAAGTTGAAAATTTTCATGAAGTATTTCGGCTTCAAAAAAATGGAACATTTTCATGAAAAGATTTCGGCTTCAAAAAAGTTGAACATTTTCATGAAAAGATTTCGGCTTCAAAAAAGTTGAAAATTTTCATGAAGTATTTCGGCTTTAAAAAAGTTGAAAATTTACATGAAAAGATTTCGACTTCAAAAAAGTCTACGATTTTCATGAAAAGATTTCTGCTTCAAAAAAGTTGAAAATTTTCATGAAAAGATTTCGGTTTCAAAAAGTTGAAAATTTTCATGAAAAGATCTCGGCTTCAAAAAAGTTGACCATTTTCATGAAAAGATTTCGGCTTCAAAAAAATGGAACATTTTCATGAAAAGATTTTGATTTCAAAAAGTTGAAAATTTTCATGAAGTATTTCGGCTTCAAAAAAGTTGACCATTTTCATGAAAAGATTTCGGCTTCAAAAAAGTTGAATATTTTCATCAAGTATTTCGGCTTCAAAAAAGTCGAAGATTTTCATGAAAAGATTTCTGCTTCAAAAAAGTTGAAAATTTTCATGACAGGATTTTGGCTTCAAAAAAGTTGAAAATTTTCATGAAAAGATTTCGGCTTCAAAAAAGCTGAACATTTTCATGAAAAGATTTCTGCTTCAAAAAAGTTGAACATTTTCATGAAAAGATTTCGGCTTCAAAAAAGTTGAAAATTTTCATGAAGTATTTCGGATTCAAAAAAATGTAACATTTTCATGAAAAGATTTCGGCTTCAAAAAAATGGAACATTTTCATGAAAAGATTTCTGCTTCAAAAAAGTTGAAAATTTACATGAAAAGATTTCGACTTCAAAAAAGTCTAAGATTTTCATGAAAAGATTTCTGCTTCAAAAAAGTTGACCTTTTTCATGAAAAGATTTCGGCTTCAAAAAAGTTGAAAATTTTCATGAAAAGATTTCGGATTCAAAAAAGTTGACAATTTTCATGAAAAGATTTATGTTTTAAAAAAGATGAAAATTTTCATGAAAAGATTTCGGCTTCAAAAAAGTTTAAAATTTTCATGAAAAGATTTCGGTTTCAAAAAAGTTGAATATTTTCATGAAAAGATTTAGGCTTCAAAAAAGTTGAAAATTTTCATGAAAAGATATTGGTTTCAAAAAAGTTGAATATTTTCATGAAAAGATTTAGGCTTCAAAAAAGTTGAAAATTTTCATGAAAAGATATTGGTTTCAAAAAGTTGAAAATTTTCATGAAAAGATTTCTGCTTCAAAAAAGTTGAACATTTTCATGAAAAGATTTTGGTTTCAAAAAGTTGAAAATTTTCATGACGTATTTCGGCTTCAAAAAAATGGAACATTTTCATGAAAAGATTTCGGCTTCAAAAAAGTTGAAAATTTTCATGAAAAGATTTCGGCTTCAAAAAAGTTGAAAATTTTCATGAAAAGATTTCGGCTTCAAAAAAGTTGAAAATTTTCATGAAAAGATTTCGGCTTCAAAAAAGTTGAAAATTTTCATGAAAAGATTTAGACTTCAAAAAAGTTGAATATTTTCATCAAGTATTTCGGCTTCAAAAAAGTCAAGATTTTCATGAAAAGATTTCTGCTTCAAAAAAGTTGAAAATTTTCATGACAGGATTTTGGCTTCAAAAAAGTTGAAAATTTACATGAAAAGATTTCGGTTTCAAAAAAGTTGAAAATTTTCATGAACTATTTCGGCATCAAAAAAGTTGAAAATTTTCATGAAGTATTTCGGCTTCAAAAAAGTCTAAAATTTTCATGAACTATTTCCGTTTGAAAAAAGTTGAAAATTTTCATGAAAAGATTTCTGCTTCAAAAAAAATGAAAATTTTCATGAAAAGATTTCGGCTTCAAAAAAGTTTAAAATTTTCATGAAAAGATTTAGACTTCAAAAAAGTTGAATATTTTCATCAAGTATTTCGGCTTCAAAAAAGTTAAAAATTTTCATGTCAGGATTTTGGCTTCAAAAAAGTTGAACATTTTCATGAAAAGATTTAGACTTCAAAAAAGTTCAATATTTTCATCAAGTATTTCTCCTTCAAAAAAGTTGAAGATTTTCATGAAAAGATTTCGGCTTCAAAAAAGTTGAAAATTTACATGAAAAGATTTCGACTTCAAAAAAGTCTAAGATTTTCATGAAAAGATTTCGGCTTCAAAAAAGTTGAACATTTTCATGAAAAGATTTCTGCTTCAAAAAAGTTGACCATTTTCATGAAGTATTTCGGCTTCAAAAAAATGGAACATTTTCATGAAAAGATTTCGGCTTCAAAAAAGTTGAAAATTTTCATAAAAAGATTTCTGCTTCAAAAAAGTAGAAAATTTACATGAAAAGATTTCGACTTCAAAAAAGTTGAAAATTTTCATGAAGTATTTCGGCTTCAAAAAAATGTAACATTTTCATGAAAAGATTTCGGCTTCAAAAAAGTTGAAAATTTTCATGAAGTATTTCGGCTTCAAAAAGGTTGAAAACTTTCATGAACTATTTCGGCTTCAAAAAAGTTGAACATTTTCATGAAAAGATTTCGGCTGCAAAAAAGTTGAAAATTTTCATGAAGTATTTCGGTTGCAAAAAAATGGAAAATTTTCATGAAAAGATTTCGGTTTCAAAAAGTTGAAAATTTTCATGAAAAGATCTCGGCTTCAAAAAAGTTGACTATTTTCATGAAAAGATTTCGGCTTCAAAAAAGTTGACCATTTTCATGAAAAGATTTTGGGTTCAAAAAAATTGAAAATTTTCATGAAGTATTTCGGCTTCAAAAAAGTCTAAAATTTTCATGAACTATTTCGGCTTCAAAAAAGTTGAAAATTTTCATGAAAAGATTTCTGCTTCAAAAAAGTTGAAAATTTTCATCAAGAATTTCGGCTTCAAAAAAGTCGAAGATTTTCATGAAAAGATTTCTGCTTCAAAAAAGTTGAAAATTTTCATGAGAGGATTTTGACTTCAAAAAAGTTGAAAATTTTCATGAAAAGATTTCTGCTTCAAAAAAGTTGAAAATTTTCATCAAGAATTTCGGCTTCAAAAAAGTCGAAGATTTTCATGAAAAGATTTCTGCTTCAAAAAAGTTGAAAATTTTCATGAGAGGATTTTGACTTCAAAAAAGTTGAAAATTTTCATGAAAAGATTTCGGCTTCAAAAAAGTTGAACATTTTCATGAAAAGATTTCTGCTTCAAAAAAGTTGTAAAATTACATGTAAAGATTTTGGTTTCAAAAAGTTGAAAATTTTCATGAAAAGATTTCGGCTTCAAAAAAGTTGAACATTTTCATGAAAAGATTTCGGCTTCAAAAAAGTTGAAAATTTTCATGAAAAGATTTTGGTTTCAATAAAGTCGAAGATTTTCATGAAAAGATTTCGGCTTCAAAAAAATGTAACATTTTCATGAAAAGATTTCTGCTTCAAAAAAGTTGACCATTTTCATGAAAAGATTTCGGCTTCAAAAAAATTGAACATTTTCATGAATAGATTTCTGCTTCAAAAAAGTTGAAAATTTACATGAAAAGATTTCGACTTCAAAAAAGTTGAAAATTTTCATGAAGTATTTCGGCTTCAAAAAAATGGAACATTTTCATGAAAAGATTTCGGCTTCAAAAAAGTTGACCATTTTCATGAAAAGATTTCGGCTTCAAAAAAGTTGACCATTTTCATGAAAAGATTTCAGCTTCAAAAAAGTTGAAAATTTTCATGAAAAGATTTTGGTTTCAAAAAGTTGAAAATTTTCATGAAAAGATTTCAGCTTCAAAAAGGTTGAACACTTTCATGAACTATTTCGTCTTCAAAAAAGTCGAAGATTTTCATGAAAAGATTTCGGCTTCAAAAAAGTTGAACATTTTCATGAAAAGATTTCGGCTTCAAAAAAGTTTAAAATTTTCATGAAAAGATTTCGGCTTCAAAAAAGTTCAACATTTTCATGAAGTATTTCGGCTTCAAAAAAGTTGAAAATTTTCATGAAAAGATTTCTGCTTCAAAAAAGTTGAAAATTTTCATGACAGGATTTTAACTTTAAAAAAGGTAAAAATTTTCATGAAGTATTTCGGCTTCAAATAGGTTGAAAACTTTCATGAAGTATTTCAGCTTCAAAAAAGTCGAAGATTTTCATGAAAAGATTTCGGCTTCAAAAAAGTTGAAAATTTTCATGACAGGATTTTGGCTTTAAAAAAAGTAGAAAATTTTCATGAAAAGGTTTTGGTTTCAAAAAAGTTGAACATCTTCATGAAAAGATTTCGACTTCAAAAAAGTCTAAGATTTTCATGAAAAGATTTCTGCTTCAAAAAAGTTGAAAATTTTCATGAAAAGATTTCGGCTTCAAAAAAGTTGAACATTTTCATGAAAAGATTTCTGCTTCAAAAAAGTTGACCATTTTCATGAAAAGATTTCGGCTTCAAAAAAGTTGACCATTTTCATGAAAAGATTTCGGCTTCAAAAAAGTTGAAAATTTTCATGAAAAGATTTCTGCTTCAAAAAAGTTGAAAATTTTCATGAAAAGATTTCGGCTTCAAAAAAGTTGAATATTTTCATGAAAAGATTTCTGCTTCAAAAAAGTCGAAGATTTTCATGAAAAGATTTCTGCTTCAAAAAAGTTGAAAATTTTCATGAAAAGATTTCGGCTTCAAAAAAGTTGAAAATTTTCATGAAAAGATTTCGGCTTCAAAAAAGTCGAAGATTTTCATGAAAAGATTTCTGCTTCAAAAAAGTTGACCATTTTCATGAAAAGATTTCGGCTTCAAAAAAGTTGAAAATTTTCATGAAAAGATTTCTGCTTCAAAAAAGTTGAAAATTTTCATGAAAAGATTTCGGCTTCAAAAAAGTTGAATATTTTCATGAAAAGATTTCTGCTTCAAAAAAGTCGAAGATTTTCATGAAAAGATTTCTGCTTCAAAAAAGTTGAAAATTTTCATGAAAAGATTTCGGCTTCAAAAAAGTTGAAAATTTTCATGAAAAGATTTCGGCTTCAAAAAAGTCGAAGATTTTCATGAAAAGATTTCTGCTTCAAAAAAGTTGAACATTTTCATGAAGTATTTCGGTTTCAAAAAAATGGAACATTTTCATGAAAAGATTTCGGCTTCAAAAAAGTTGAAAATTTTCATGAAAAGATTTCGGTTTCAAAAAGTTGAAAATTTTCATGAAAAGATTTCGGGTTCAAAAAAGTTGAAAATTTTCATGAACTATTTCGGCATCAAAAAAGTCGAAAATTTTCATAAAAGGTTTAGGTTTCAAAAAAGTTGAAAATTTTCATGACGTATTTCGGCTTCAAAAAAGTCTAAAATTTTCATGAACTATTTCGGCTTTAAAAAAGTTGAAAATTTTCATGAAAAGATTTCTGCTTCAATAAAGTTGAAAATTTTCATAAAAAGATTTCGGATTCAAAAAGTTGAAAATTTTCATGAAAAGATTTTGGTTTCAAAAAATTTGAACATTTTTTTGAAAAGATTTTGGTTTCAAAAAAGTTGAACATTTTCATGAAAAGTTTTCGGCTTCAAAAAAGTTGAAAATTTTCATGAAAAGATTTCAGCTTCAAAAAGGTTGAAAACTTTCATGAACTATTACGACTTCAAAAAAGTCGAAGATTTTCATGAAAAGATTTCGGCTTCAAAAAAGTTGAACATTTTCATGAAGTATTTCGGCTTCAAAAAAGTTGAAAATTTTCATGAAAAGATTTCTACTTCAAAAAGTTGAAAATTTTCATGAAAAGATTTCGGCTTCAAAAAAGTTGACCATTTTCATGAAAAGATTTCAGCTTCAAAAAAGTTGAAAATGTTCATGAAAAGATTTTGGTTTCAAAAAGTTGAAAATTTTCATGAAAAGATTTCAGCTTCAAAAAGTTGAAAATTTTCATGAAAAGATTTCAGCTTCAAAAAGGTTGAACACTTTCATGAACTATTTCGACTTCAAAAAAGTCGAAGATTTTCATGAAAAGATTTCGGCTTCAAAAAAGTTGAACATTTTCATGAAAAGATTTCGGCTTCAAAAAAGTTTAAAATTTTCATGAAAAGATTTCGGCTTCAAAAAAGTTCAACATTTTCATGAAGTATTTCGGCTTCAAAAAAGTTGAAAATTTTCATGAAAAGATTTCTGCTTCAAAAAAGTTGAAAATTTTCATGACAGGATTTTAACTTTAAAAAAGGTAAAAATTTTCATGAAGTATTTCGGCTTCAAATAGGTTGAAAACTTTCATGAAGTATTTCAGCTTCAAAAAAGTCGAAGATTTTCATGAAAAGATTTCGGCTTCAAAAAAGTTGAAAATTTTCATGACAGGATTTTGGCTTTAAAAAAAGTAGAAAATTTTCATGAAAAGGTTTTGGTTTCAAAAAAGTTGAACATCTTCATAAAAAGATTTCGACTTCAAAAAAGTCTAAGATTTTCATGAAAAGATTTCTGCTTCAAAAAAGTTGAAAATTTTCATGAAAAGATTTCGGCTTCAAAAAAGTTGAACATTTTCATGAAAAGATTTCTGCTTCAAAAAAGTTGACCATTTTCATGAAAAGATTTCGGCTTCAAAAAAGTTGACCATTTTCATGAAAAGATTTCGGCTTCAAAAAAGTTGAAAATTTTCATGAAAAGATTTCGACTTCAAAAAAGTCTAAGATTTTCATGAAAAGATTTCGGCTAAAAAAAGTTGAAAATTTTCATGAAAAGATTTCGGCTTCAAAAAGTTGAAAATTTACATGAAAAGATTTCGACTTCAAAAAAGTTGAAAATTTACATGAAAAGATTTCGACTTCAAAAAAGTTTAAAATTTTCATGAAAAGATTTTGGTTTCAAAAAGTTGAAAATTTTCATGAAAAGATTTCTGCTTCAAAAAAGTTGATCATTTTCATGAAAAGATTTCTGCTTCAAAAAAGTTGACCATTTTCATGAAAAGATTTCGGGTTCAAAAAAGTTGAACATTTTCATGAAAAGATTTCGGCTTCAAAAAAGTCTAAAATTTTCATGAACTATTTCGGCTTCAAAAAAGTTGAAAATTTTCATGAAAAGATTTCTGCTTCAAAAAAGTTGAAAATTTTCATGAAAAGATTTCGGCTTCAAAAAAGTTGAATATTTTCATGAAAAGATTTCTGCTTCAAAAAAGTCGAAGATTTTCATGAAAAGATTTCTGCTTCAAAAAAGTTGAAAATTTTCATGAAAAGATTTCGGCTTCAAAAAAGTTGAAAATTTTCATGAAAAGATTTCGGCTTCAAAAAAGTCGAAGATTTTCATGAAAAGATTTCTGCTTCAAAAAAGTTGAACATTTTCATGAAGTATTTCGGTTTCAAAAAAATGGAACATTTTCATGAAAAGATTTCGGCTTCAAAAAAGTTGAAAATTTTCATGAAAAGATTTCGGTTTCAAAAAGTTGAAAATTTTCATGAAAAGATTTCGGGTTCAAAAAAGTTGAACATTTTCATGAAAAGATTTCGGCTTCAAAAAAGTTGAAAATTTTCATGAAAAGATTTCGGCTTCAAAAAGTTGAAAATTTTCATGAAAAGTTTTCGGCTTCAAAAAAGTTGAAAATTTTCATGAAAAGATTTCAGCTTCAAAAAGGTTGAAAACTTTCATGAACTATTACGACTTCAAAAAAGTCGAAGATTTTCATGAAAAGATTTCGGCTTCAAAAAAGTTGAACATTTTCATGAAGTATTTCGGCTTCAAAAAAGTTGAAAATTTTCATGAAAAGATTTCTACTTCAAAAAGTTGAAAATTTTCATGAAAAGATTTCGGCTTCAAAAAAGTCTAAGATTTTCATGAAAAGATTTTGGTTTCAAAAAGTTAAAAATTTTCATGAAAAGATTTCGGGTTCAAAAAAGTTGAAAATTTTCATGAAGTATTTCGGCTTCAAAAAAGTCTAAGATTTTCATGAAAAGATTTCGGGTTCAAAAAAGTTGAAAATTTTCATGAAAAGATTTCGGCTTCAAAAAGTTGAAAATTTTTACGAAAAGATTTTGGTTTCAAAAAAGTTGAACATTTTCATGAAAAGATTTTGGTTTCAAAAAAGTTGAACATTTTCATGAAAAGATTTCGGCTTCAAAAAAGTTGACCATTTTCATGAAAAGATTTCAGCTTCAAAAAAGTTGAAAATTTTCATGAAAAGATTTCGGCTACAAAAAGTTGAAAATTTTCATGAAAAGTTTTCGGCTTCAAAAAAGTTGAAAATTTTCATGAAAAGATTTCAGCTTCAAAAAGGTTGAAAACTTTCATGAACTATTTCGACTTCAAAAAAGTCGAAGATTTTCATGAAAAGATTTCGGCTTCAAAAAAGTTGAAAATTTCCATGAAAAGATTTCTACTTCAAAAAGTTGAAAATTTTCATGAAAAGATTTCGGCTTCAAAAAAGTCTAAGATTTTCATGAAAAGATTTTGGTTTCAAAAAGTTGAAAATTTTAATGAAAAGATTTCGGGTTCAAAAAAGTTGAAAATTTTCATGAACTATTTCGGTTTCAAAAAAGTTGAAAATTTTCATGAAAAGATTTATCTTTCAAAAAAGTTGAAAATTTTCATGAAGTATTTCGGCTTCAAAAAAATGGAACATTTTCATGAAAAGATTTCTGCTTCAAAAAAGTTGAAAAATTACATGAAAAGATTTTGGTTTCAAAAAGTTGAAAATTTTCATGAAAAGATTTCGGGTTCAAAAAAGTTGAAAATTTTCATGAACTATTTCGGTTTCAAAAAAGTTGAAAATTTTCATGAAAAGATTTATCTTTCAAAAAAGTTGAAAATTTTCATGAAGTATTTCGGTTTCAAAAAAATTGAAAATTTTCATGAAGTATTTCGGCTTCAAAAAAATGGAACATTTTCATGAAAAGATTTCGGCTTCAAAAAACTTGAACATTTTCATGAAAAGATTTCGGCTTCAAAAAAGTTGAAAATTTACATGAAAAGATTTCGACTTCAAAAAAGTCTAAGATTTTCATTACAGGATTTCGGCTTCAAAAAACTTGAACATTTTCATGAAAAGATTTCAGCTTCAAAAAAGTTGAAAATTTTCATGAAAAGATTTCGGCTTCAAAAAGTTGAAAATTTTCATGAAAAGTTTTCGGCTTCAAAAAAGTTGAAAATTTTCATGAAAAGATTTCAGCTTCAAAAAGGTTGAAAACTTTCATGAACTATTTCGACTTCAAAAAAGTCGAAGATTTTCATGAAAAGATTTCGGCTTCAAAAAAGTTGAACATTTTCATGAAGTATTTCGGCTTCAAAAAAGTTGAAAATTTTCATGAAAAGATTTCTACTTCAAAAAGTTGAAAATTTTCATGAAAAGATTTCGGCTTCAAAAAAGTCTAAGATTTTCATGAAAAGATTTTGGTTTCAAAAAGTTGAAAATTTTCATGAAAAGATTTCGGGTTCAAAAAAGTTGAAAATTTTCATGAACTATTTCGGTTTCAAAAAAGTTGAACATTTTCATGAAAAGATTTATCTTTCAAAAAAGTTGAAAATTTTCATGAAGTATTTCGGTTTCAAAAAAATTGAAAATTTTCATGAAGTATTTCGGCTTCAAAAAAATGGAACATTTTCATGAAAAGATTTCGGCTTCAAAAAAGTTGAAAAATTACATGAAAAGATTTTGGTTTCAAAAAGTTGAAAATTTTCATGAAAAGATTTCGGGTTCAAAAAAGTTGAAAATTTTCATGAACTATTTCGGTTTCAAAAAAGTTGAAAATTTTCATGAAAAGATTTATCTTTCAAAAAAGTTGAAAATTTTCATGAAGTATTTCGGTTTCAAAGAAATTGAAAATTTTCATGAAGTATTTCGGCTTCAAAAAAATGGAACATTTTCATGAAAAGATTTCGGCTTCAAAAAAGTTGAAAATTTTCATGACAGGATTTTGGCTTTAAAAAAAGTAGAAAATTTTCATGAAAAGGTTTTGGTTTCAAAAAAGTTGAACATCTTCATAAAAAGATTTCGACTTCAAAAAAGTCTAAGATTTTCATGAAAAGATTTCTGCTTCAAAAAAGTTGAAAATTTTCATGAAAAGATTTCGGCTTCAAAAAAGTTGAACATTTTCATGAAAAGATTTCTGCTTCAAAAAAGTTGACCATTTTCATGAAAAGATTTCGGCTTCAAAAAAGTTGACCATTTTCATGAAAAGATTTCGGCTTCAAAAAAGTTGAAAATTTTCATGAAAAGATTTCGACTTCAAAAAAGTCTAAGATTTTCATGAAAAGATTTCGGCTAAAAAAAGTTGAAAATTTTCATGAAAAGATTTCGGCTTCAAAAAGTTGAAAATTTACATGAAAAGATTTCGACTTCAAAAAAGTTGAAAATTTACATGAAAAGATTTCGACTTCAAAAAAGTTTAAAATTTTCATGAAAAGATTTTGGTTTCAAAAAGTTGAAAATTTTCATGAAAAGATTTCTGCTTCAAAAAAGCTGATCATTTTCATGAAAAGATTTCTGCTTCAAAAAAGTTGACCATTTTCATGAAAAGATTTCGGGTTCAAAAAAGTTGAACATTTTCATGAAAAGATTTCGGCTTCAAAAAAGTCTAAAATTTTCATGAACTATTTCGGCTTCAAAAAAGTTGAAAATTTTCATGAAAAGATTTCTGCTTCAAAAAAGTTGAAAATTTTCATGAAAAGATTTCGGCTTCAAAAAAGTTGAATATTTTCATGAAAAGATTTCTGCTTCAAAAAAGTCGAAGATTTTCATGAAAAGATTTCTGCTTCAAAAAAGTTGAAAATTTTCATGAAAAGATTTCGGCTTCAAAAAAGTTGAAAATTTTCATGAAAAGATTTCGGCTTCAAAAAAGTCGAAGATTTTCATGAAAAGATTTCTGCTTCAAAAAAGTTGAACATTTTCATGAAGTATTTCGGTTTCAAAAAAATGGAACATTTTCATGAAAAGATTTCGGGTTCAAAAAAGTTGAAAATTTTCATGAACTATTTCGGCATCAAAAAAGTCGAAAATTTTCATAAAAGGTTTAGGTTTCAAAAAAGTTGAAAATTTTCATGACGTATTTCGGCTTCAAAAAAGTCTAAAATTTTCATGAACTATTTCGGCTTTAAAAAAGTTGAAAATTTTCATGAAAAGATTTCTGCTTCAATAAAGTTGAAAATTTTCATAAAAAGATTTCGGATTCAAAAAGTTGAAAATTTTCATGAAAAGATTTTGGTTTCAAAAAATTTGAACATTTTTTTGAAAAGATTTTGGTTTCAAAAAAGTTGAACATTTTCATGAAAAGATTTCGGCTTCAAAAAGGTTGAAAACTTTCATGAAAAGATTTCGGCTTCAAAAAGTTGAAAATTTTCATCAAGTATTTCGGCTTCAAAAAAGTCTAAGATTTTCATGAAAAGATTTCTGCTTCAAAAAAGTTGACCATTTTCATGAAAAGATTTCAGCTTCAAAAAAGTTGAAAACTTTCATGAACTATTACGACTTCAAAAAAGTCGAAGATTTTCATGAAAAGATTTCGGCTTCAAAAAAGTTGAACATTTTCATGAAGTATTTCGGCTTCAAAAAAGTTGAAAATTTTCATGAAAAGATTTCAGCTTCAAAAAGGTTGAAAACTTTCATGAACTATTACGACTTCAAAAAAGTCGAAGATTTTCATGAAAAGATTTCGGCTTCAAAAAAGTTGAACATTTTCATGAAGTATTTCGGCTTCAAAAAAGTTGAAAATTTTCATGAAAAGATTTCTACTTCAAAAAGTTGAAAATTTTCATGAAAAGATTTCGGCTTCAAAAAAGTCTAAGATTTTCATGAAAAGATTTTGGTTTCAAAAAGTTAAAAATTTTCATGAAAAGATTTCGGGTTCAAAAAAGTTGAAAATTTTCATGAAGTATTTCGGCTTCAAAAAAGTCTAAGATTTTCATGAAAAGATTTCGGGTTCAAAAAAGTTGAAAATTTTCATGAAAAGATTTCGGCTTCAAAAAGTTGAAAATTTTTACGAAAAGATTTTGGTTTCAAAAAAGTTGAACATTTTCATGAAAAGATTTTGGTTTCAAAAAAGTTGAACATTTTCATGAAAAGATTTCGGCTTCAAAAAAGTTGACCATTTTCATGAAAAGATTTCAGCTTCAAAAAAGTTGAAAATGTTCATGAAAAGATTTCGGCTACAAAAAGTTGAAAATTTTCATGAAAAGTTTTCGGCTTCAAAAAAGTTGAAAATTTTCATGAAAAGATTTCAGCTTCAAAAAGGTTGAAAACTTTCATGAACTATTTCGACTTCAAAAAATTCGAAGATTTTCATGAAAAGATTTCGGCTTCAAAAAAGTTGAACATTTTCATGAAGTATTTCGGCTTCAAAAAAGTTGAAAATTTTCATGAAAAGATTTCTACTTCAAAAAGTTGAAAATTTTCATGAAAAGATTTCGGCTTCAAAAAAGTCTAAGATTTTCATGAAAAGATTTTGGTTTCAAAAAGTTGAAAATTTTAATGAAAAGATTTCGGGTTCAAAAAAGTTGAAAATTTTCATGAACTATTTCGGTTTCAAAAAAGTTGAAAATTTTCATGAAAAGATTTATCTTTCAAAAAAGTTGAAAATTTTCATGAAGTATTTCGGCTTCAAAAAAATGGAACATTTTCATGAAAAGATTTCTGCTTCAAAAAAGTTGAAAAATTACATGAAAAGATTTTGGTTTCAAAAAGTTGAAAATTTTCATGAAAAGATTTCGGGTTCAAAAAAGTTGAAAATTTTCATGAACTATTTCGGTTTCAAAAAAGTTGAAAATTTTCATGAAAAGATTTATCTTTCAAAAAAGTTGAAAATTTTCATGAAGTATTTCGGTTTCAAAAAAATTGAAAATTTTCATGAAGTATTTCGGCTTCAAAAAAATGGATCATTTTCATGAAAAGATTTCGGCTTCAAAAAACTTGAACATTTTCATGAAAAGATTTCGGCTTCAAAAAAGTTGAAAATTTACATGAAAAGATTTCGACTTCAAAAAAGTCTAAGATTTTCATTACAGGATTTCGGCTTCAAAAAACTTGAACATTTTCATGAAAAGATTTCAGCTTCAAAAAAGTTGAAAATTTTCATGAAAAGATTTCGGCTTCAAAAAGTTGAAAATTTTCATGAAAAGTTTTCGGCTTCAAAAAAGTTGAAAATTTTCATGAAAAGATTTCAGCTTCAAAAAGGTTGAAAACTTTCATGAACTATTTCGACTTCAAAAAAGTCGAAGATTTTCATGAAAAGATTTCGGCTTCAAAAAAGTTGAACATTTTCATGAAGTATTTCGGCTTCAAAAAAGTTGAAAATTTTCATGAAAAGATTTCTACTTCAAAAAGTTGAAAATTTTCATGAAAAGATTTCGGCTTCAAAAAAGTCTAAGATTTTCATGAAAAGATTTTGGTTTCAAAAAGTTGAAAATTTTCATGAAAAGATTTCGGGTTCAAAAAAGTTGAAAATTTTCATGAACTATTTCGGTTTCAAAAAAGTTGAAAATTTTCATGAAAAGATTTATCTTTCAAAAAAGTTGAAAATTTTCATGAAGTATTTCGGTTTCAAAAAAATTGAAAATTTTCATGAAGTATTTCGGCTTCAAAAAAATGGAACATTTTCATGAAAAGATTTCGGCTTCAAAAAAGTTGAAAAATTACATGAAAAGATTTTGGTTTCAAAAAGTTGAAAATTTTCATGAAAAGATTTCGGGTTCAAAAAAGTTGAAAATTTTCATGAACTATTTCGGTTTCAAAAAAGTTGAAAATTTTCATGAAAAGATTTATCTTTCAAAAAAGTTGAAAATTTTCATGAAGTATTTCGGTTTCAAAGAAATTGAAAATTTTCATGAAGTATTTCGGCTTCAAAAAAATGGAACATTTTCATGAAAAGATTTCGGCTTCAAAAAACTTGAAAATTTTCATGAAAAGATTTC